>NC_136602.1:22769940-22877440 GCF_910589615.1 Taurulus bubalis
GTCAGAAAAAAATAACAAGGAAGTTCAACAAAAATAAAAAAAGGAGATGACAAAAAAACACGTGCCGTGTGTGTGCGTGTTTGCACACGTGTGTGTATGTGTGTTTGTGTGTGTGTGTTTGCACACGTGTGTGTGTATGTGTGTTTGTGTGTTTGTGCGTGTGTATGTGTGCGTGTTTGCACACGTGTGTGTGTGTGTGTATGTGTGTTTGTGTGTGTGTGTGTGTGTGTGTGTGTGTGTGTGTGTGTATGGGGCCGTTCAGTGACGGATCCAAAGGGGTCTGCTGGAGGGGAGGGCACAGGGGGCGGAGCCTCATAACAGGAAGCCCCCCCACTCCCCCGCCCTATCCTCCTGAGCTGCCAGATGGCACACACTCAAACCCCCAGTGAACGGCACACGTGCACTGATGCATATTTGAACACACGCACAAACACTGCGAAAACATATTGAGAGGAAGAGAATCAGTTTCAACCGGCAGACTCACCTTCTTTGTGCGTCGCAAACAAAAAGCTCCTGTTCCGTTCCAGAAGTCCTTTTCCTTTAAGGCGCTCCGCGGAACCATCCGCTGCCCGTCCGTCCCCAATATGAGCCCCACCCCCCCGCTGTCATTGAAACGTGCCCCGTGTGGGAGCAGTCTCAGCTCTATTTACAGACCCGATGTGGAACTCTTTGAGACCATAAAATAAGGGAATCCGCGCTGAGCTTGGGTCGCGAGCGCCGAGTCCACGAGTTCAAGGACGACGCCGAGGAATGGATGTACCTGGATGGAAAGATAAAGCGCTCCATATTCCACCACCGCTCCTCTAAGTGCTGGGACTCTAATAGGAAAGATGGGTTTATGTGATATGAATATGAGGAAATGAGTGGCATGACTTTGTTTTCCTCGTATGTGTGTGTGTGTGTGTGTGTGTGTGTGTCGACACGAACTTGCATGTAATTGTAGATGTGTGGCTCGATGCATGTGACAGATATGTTCATAAATATATTTGTGTGCTCCCTTTATTTGGACAGGGAACACACACACACACACACACACACACACACACACACACACACACACACACACACACACACACACACACACACACATACAGCAATAGATATCCAATAGCCGGGAGCCGTGGAAGGGTCCCGCTACATCTGTCAGCGCCGCCTGGCAAAGGCGCGGCGAGTTCAGATGCTATCGCCACAAACGGCTGCATCAAAAGATTTAGTGTCCCCCGCCGTCCCCGGGCCGCGTGGCGCAGTCCGCCCAGGCAACGCGACAAGAAGGAGAGGGGGTGGGGGAGACGGCAGGCGGGGGACAGATAAGAGGGGAAGCGACAGCAATATCAGCCGAAGGGGGTTTGAGGTGAAGGGCGGGGGAACTAAAGGAGAGGCACACGGCTCCTCTTCGTCTTCTTCTTCTTCACCTTTTCGCGGCTGCACTCGAGAGACCGGGCCCGGGTTTTAGAAGTCTGTTGTGCTGTAGGGTTTTTTGATTTTTCTTGAAAAGTATTTTTGACCCTGGGTGAGCCAATCATAAAAAAAAGCACAACAATAAAAACACATGTACTCATGTACATGCACCCAAGATGCACCAAAGACCACATTTTACATCTAAATATAATAAATGCAAAACCCATTTCCATTTTTTGGGGGAGTTCCTGATCCGATGTGAGGTCCCGGGATAGGGATGCTGTATGTGTACAGACTGTAAAGCCCTCCGAGGATAATTTTAATTAGTGCTTTTGGGCCTGTGTTAATGGCGACGTGTCACTTTAAACGGGCCTCATCAGGAGGAGAGACGCCTCTTTCTCCCCTCAGCGGCTTCGGGTCAGGACTTCAGTGCACCGTGACCTCAGGACCGGCCGAGGTTTAGGTCGTTTTAAAAAGTCAGTGCTGAGCTTTGGTTTCACACGGGACGCGGACACCTTTGTCCTGAGTGAAAGTCCTGTGTTCTGCACCCAGACCTCCGCCTGCGCTGACCTTCATGGAAACGAATTTGTCCGTCAACCCGACAAAAGGGTTGTGATTGACGTCCACATCGTTATAAGTCAGTATTCATGCATAAGATGTAATTCTCCCCCACGAACTATAGGTTTGGATGTGCCTTTAAATTGTCATGAGGATGGGGAAGATGATGATGAAGGTGATGCTCAAAAGGAAGAGTGTGAGGAAGAGTTCTTATTTCCCCCTGTGGATCAGCTGCTAATCACAACTATCCCAAGATAACCCCACCCACTGAATCCTCTACTCTTGGATAACCTCACCTGGGGCGAGTGACGTGGGGGGAGAGAGAGAGAGAGAGAGAGAGAGAGAGAGAAAGAGAGAGAGAGAGAGAGAGAGAAAGAGAGTATGTCTTTTGAAGGCTTCCTCGCTTAACCGCCACACAGCTACGGGGCTGTCGACTTGTCGAGGGTTTCTCCTGGATGTGTGTGTATGAAGACCCTCCTGTAGAGAGAGAGAGAGAGAGAGAGAGAGAGAGAGAGAGAGAGAGAGAGAGAGAGAGAGAGAGAGAAAGAGAGAGAGAGAGAGTCCTGATTAAATGCTGGAGCCGTCATGCCTGCGAGCCAGCCAGGAGATTAATATCGGCGTAACCTGTTACTTAATTCATTATGGGGATACAGGCTAATTTGATTTGATATTATTTTAATAAAGTTCTGTGATATCCAAGATTGTTTCAGGCTATCAAAATAATTTTCCAGTTATTACAGTTCGCCAGGCAGGTCCCTTTGATAGCAGCGGTTGGCCAGGCCTGTCCTGAATATATTACAACCCTCTCCACACACACACATTCACACACACACCCTTTTCCCCTGAATCTCACTCTAATATTCACACACTCTCATGTCAAAGTCCTCTCTCCCTTTTCTCTCTTCTTGATTTTACAGTATTTTCCAATCAACTCTTCAACTTTCTACTTGTTCCCTTCTCTTCAGTTATCAAAACGCATAAACAATGTGAAATCAAAATGAATAGATAACTGGAAGGAGAATAACAAGTCTTTTAGTGTACACTTAGTACAGAAGTGAATTAGCGGGTCGCAGGTTTGATCCCGGGCCCAGCAGGTGCCCGTCTCTCATTACCAGTTCAGCCTTGGAGCCGAGGCCTTTAACCCCCGACTGCTCCCGGGCGTGAGGGTAAACATCCAGATATTCCTGAAAGAGAGATTATTACACTCAAGTCAAACATCCCGGATATAAATAGATTTGATATAAAAATGCATTCGTCCTTAAGTCCACTTATTTTGTATACATTTAGCAAGAGGCCTTTTCCAGTTTATCACCAGGCTCACGTGTACAAAACGTGTTGTGTTTATTTAGCGTTGGGTTTCTGATTGATCTAACCGGGTTTCTTTGGGTCTATGGAGGACACAGGAGAAAACCCAGCAGACACATGGAGGGTGCAGACCTGCTGCTAAAAGCATGCCAAGGGAGTCTCCCCTCTCTCCGTGGGACAGGAGGAACCAAGAGTTCAGACCAAGACCTGTGTTGACAAAACACTCAGAAACCACAAAGGGCGTTGCTGGCTTCAGGTGCCTGAGCCTATGTAATAAGACCCAGTTTATAAAGAAGCTCCATGAGCTCAAAAGGGCTTGAAATGCCAAAACACCAAACCACAATTTCTCTCTGGCGCCAAATTTGCAAGCAACAGAATGTTTCCTCACCAATCATCAAATAAATGTTCTCACGTGAGCGACCCGCGCTGGGACACGGACATCGGCGGGGACGCAAATCACACAGAAGTCAACTCATCGATTGTTCTTTACGGCAAAAAAACTGCCGTAAAGAACGTCCGCCGTTTACACCGTCTTTGCATTTCCACACTGCACCAAACGGTGGCGCCATACAGGCGTGAGGTTTATCTCGACAGCATCTGCGTCTCGGTTGCTGTTAACACCGGTTGAGCTTGTCCTCTAAAGAAGCTCCTGGACCTGGTTTTACGGTGGGTTGGACCCAAACTGCTACCAGTGTCTTCTTTTAAACCTCCCAAAGGCTGTAGTCTATAAATAACACATCACCAAAACATCACCCCACCTCTGGAAGGCCTCAGACAGGCTACACCGATAGCAACGTAAAGAAGAGTTGGTCTTAAACTGTGGAGCGTTGACCAGCACCATTACTGGCTGTTCAGCTGAGGCTTCCTCTGGTTCCGAGTCTTTGGAGATAAATAACTACTTACCTCATCGTCAAAGTCCATTTGGCCTCCTTATTGGAAGTTATAATGGCATGGCAGTTACCATAACAACTTCTGCACACACAGGTAGTGCAGGAGCGATGGATGTTGTCTCGGGGAATTAATTAACGACAAGCGTTCAGGTTGTACCAGCTACTTAGAGAACCACAACTTAAAATAGCCAACCCAGTTTGAAGAAAAACAACGTCTCTGCATAATCACGTGATACATGATACACCTGATAAGCCTTTTATCGCTTGCAGACACGCACAATGACCAAGTGGTTGCAGCGCAAGTAGCGTAAATACACATCAACCTACCTGAGATGACTTTCCTCCAGAACGTTAGGCAACGCACAAGGTTACACAACAAGCGTCCAGATGTTCATAATGGTCTCACATGAGACACAAACAGCGGTCTCCTCGGTGAAAGCCCAGGTTGTTTCCCACCGCATAGTCCAATCCGCCCTCGGTGGACTCTGTTGCTTGTTATATTCGTTATTCTAGCACCAATACTACGTCACTTACTCTGACCGAGTTAAACCGACCGGCTCGGGTAAGACAGGGACCCGGTCTTACCCGAGCCGTTTCTCCAACGGCATCCCCTCACACACATCTTGGGTATCAGCAACCGATCAATAGAGAAATCCCAACCACTCGGCATTCATTGGTGACAGAAACTGTGAAACATGTGTTGTATTTGTACTGCAAAATATTCCATGTTGCCATAAAGCAATCTCCCTTAGCGCAGTAAAGAATTACAGCATACTGCATCCCATAATGTGAAATGCATTTAGGCGCCAACCTTACCGGTGATGATCTGGTCACAATAACACAGTTGTACAGGCTCCTTTAATCAAAGCTCTCTCTTACTCTTGGCCTCTCTTTCTTCCATCACCAATGTCATCCATCCATTATTAAAGCTCCCCTCGACTCGTCTTTCCTGCTCGGCTCTATTAGAAAGTCTTGTATCAGCTGCTCCGGGCCATGGGAGGACGGAGAAAGAAATAATAAAATGAAGACATGTTCAGCTCTTTGCAGGGGGGCGTGTAAGTCGCCTGTCATTCTGTAATCACTGTGTCCGCGACTCTGTATGCTAATTCATTTCTCCATACTGCTGACTAGGACATGCAATATAAATGAAGTTTGTTGTACTGAGCAAGGGCTGACTTGAATAAAAGATCAGGTGTCCTGAGGAGATCCGGGCTGTTATTAGCCATGTGGAACCACATCGCCAGAGACCTATATGGTACAAGGAAGACCTTTTTTTACGTGGGAGTTGACATCTTCATCCCTGTCAGAGAGGGATTAGTATACGACTATGAAGCCCGGGGACGGTTACAAACTATAATGATCAGCCTGTTGATGCACACACACACAGAACCAGTAGAACTGGTGTGGATGTGATCCAGAAACCAATTAGCTATTTGTCCTGCAGCCATTGCTACCAATAACACTGTCCTTAATCCAATATGTAGATAAGGTTGTCCCCCAGATAAAGGCTTAAAGGTTGAAGGGAGTAACTGACGTTGTGTTGATGACTACATGCTGGAGTGCAACAACCTCCAGCATGGTATCACGTAGATGTGTAACAGACCACTGTTTGATCCCTGATCCTCTTGATCCTCCAAGAATTCAACCCCCATTTTGGGGGGTAGAACTCTTCATCAGGAGGTCTTCCTCACTCTCCAAGTCCTCATACTCCCATGAATCGATACCAGAGCCACTGATGTGACATGGCAAAAAAAAACACATCAACTATAAATATGAACATAAACCATAAATATGACTTGAGAGGACTTTAAAGTTATGAAAATATCAATGTTCATTTCCCTAGCTTGATGCTACACATGATTAGCGCACCTTTCTGGATTACGACCTCCAGAATCCGCCAATACCGCCAACCCTTGGCAGACAAAGCCTCAGCAAGATATCAACCACATTCCAGCCAGAAAACTGAAATATGACTTACTTATGGAATAAATGATACTTGCTTGGTATGTATTGGTGCATCTGCTTGAGCAGAACCCCTCTGTTGTGGAACCAGAGGCGTTCAAGGCCCAGGAAGAAAGTTAGGGTATTTTGTCTCTCAGCGAATCTAAAACTACGGTTCACGAAATCTGCACTAAATTAATTACTAAAAATATTTAACTTCACTTAAGTAAAGACAAACTTTGCAGAGATACTGCTAACACATAGTGCTATTTTATAGTAGAGAAAGATGATATGCATCATTTGAAAGATGCATATCATCATTTTTCTTTTTTTTTCTTTCCTGTGTTCTATCATCAACCCATAAACCAGTAACACGTATACTGCTATATGGACCTCTTAACTACTCTCACAACTGTTTTCTGTATATTATACCTTTTGAAATTATTTAAAAAATCCTTATCATGTGAATTCATGAAAGAAACTACTATAATAAATGACTATAGCAAAGTAAAAAGATCATTTATAATGACCTTTCAGAGTTTGAATTGAATTTTGGGACAGAGGTAAAATAATATACAATCTGGATCCTTGTGTACCAGCTGCTATAATCACACAACAAAGGGATCTGTATCTGCCAATATGGATCATCAGTAATCTACATGCAGTATCGGCAGCAAAGAAACGTGATCTAAAAGTTATGTTTGCTCCCTTTTTTCTTTTGTCCTGATAAGATCTGAGACCAGAACCGTGAGCTTTATGATCCATTACAGTGACACTGAGCGTTCAGCACTCCCCCAATGCTTCAATAGACTGTTGTTATTTACAGTGTTATAGATAGAAAACAAAAACAAGTTTCTATAAATATAATGTAAAGCTGCATGAAGTCAAATCAACATTGCTCATGTTTAAAGCCAAGTAGTGACTAACCCTGAGAGGAAAGGAGCGCTGGCAGCGCCGGCTCCACCAAGGACGTTTCTAGAAGTCACAATAACACGTGATGCCGGTGTGTTAAGGATTAAGTCAGATACAAACACACTTGGGGGTCACTGGCTCTCTCTTTGCTTTGTTAGGCTGCTACCAAAACATACACGCTGCTTTGTGGATATTTGGGAAATGTGGAAGCATTTTTCTCTCCATCGAGGTAGGGTTTCGAGGTCAAGGCCTTCAGTCCCCCAGAGGTTCTGGGAAGGGGGCAGGTGTGTGTCTGTGTGTGTGCCTGTGTGTGTGTCTGTGTGTGTCTGTGTGTGAATCCTTTTTGTGGGTCTTTCTTCTTTGCATCTGTGTGTTTAAATATGTTGCATGTGTTGTGTTTTGTGTTTGATTCCCCAATGCTGACTGTAAGCGTGTAAACAGTCTGAATACGTCTCTGAGTATTCTGTGCTCTGCATCCTTGTGGACTGAAGCCTGGATTACAGGGAGAGAAGAGAGAAGCAAGCCGCTGTTGAACAAACACGGCGTTAATGTGGTGAAACTGGAATCAGCTGTCGCTTCACCTCGCGGTGCTCCACCCCGTGAGGCTCCTCTGGGTCTGGTTTCTCTTCCTGTGGAGCGTCTCAGAACTCTGGATCTTTGGGGTAGAAATGGTGCTGTATGGATCTTAGTTGCACATATTAGTTGTGAGTGACGATGTCAGCAAACTTTGAAAAGGACCGGCTCTACTTGAACCCGGCTCTACGAGGACATACAAAAACCGCCTGACTGGAAACATTACAAACTGGCGCAGGACGTGCCCGGCCCAGAAGAAGAGGGCTGCACAGCGGGGGATCACAACCTGCTCCAGGTGAAGCCCATCTACAGAGCATCCGGGGTATTGGTGAGAAGAGGAGCGGGCCGGTTCCCCCTGCTGCCAGGCTGTCAGAGCAGCCTCTTTCCTCTGGCTGTGAGGCTCCTGAATTCAGCCTCCACCATATACTATAGTCTGTTTTTCTTATGTACTAAAATGGGACTAAAAAAAGCATTTCATTGTACACTGAACCTTGGGTCATATCGCCCTGTTGGTCAACCGTTTCCTCAAAACTATCAAGTAAAAGTAAATACAGTCAAAGGGAAAGAGCAAAGGAGGCTTTATAAAGGGTCCCATTAAAAAACACACATTTACTCCCTAGTGCTCAGTAGTTTCTTCCCATATTCCTCATCCCTTTCATTGTCTGTGTCTTTGTGTCTGAATCCCCCATAACTTCTCTTTCTCTTAGTTCCAACTCTCTTTTTTTTCACCAGAGGCTCCAGACCTGAAGGTCAACAAATGTAACAATTAGTAAGTCTTGTTCCATTTCCAAAATGTTGGACCCGAGGAGGCCTCCGCGGGACCTCAGTAGATATACGTATGCTAACTCCTTTGTTTTTACAGCCTGCTGCAAACTAGTCTTTACTATCCAATTATGTATGTTGGTTGGATGGATGGAGAGAACTCTATATAAACAATATAAAGAATATGGCAGGTAAAGAAAAAATAATGCAATGCATGATGTTAAAAAAAAAGATGAAGAAATAATGGAAAGCTAGACAGATTTAAAAAATCTAACTTGTTCCGTGAAGTGCAGATCTGTTCGGAGTGTGAAGGGAAACATAAAACCCTTGATGACGGGAGAAGAGAAGCACAAGCAATGTCGTATTTCAATGGTTCTCATATTTCATACCATAATAGAGACTTCCCCTTTAGGTCAAGTGTGCTATGTATATAAAATTACAGACACATATATTATTTTAAACATGTATTTTACATAAGATTCTGGAATATTGTAGATTAAGAGTAAATTTCGGAGGAGAAATATATTGTGCACAGCAATAAGCATTGAGAATGAGTTGTGCAATTCATTGACTGTTTGGCTCTTTTTTCCACTTTCCTCCCTAAAATATTCACTTGTTATTTTTAAACTCCACATCAGTCTTTAAAAATGTTGATGCATTTACTAGTGTAGCTGAAATAAAATGCTGTGAGAACTTCTTTGAAGTATTTAGACTTGTTGCCATCATTGACTTCACAGGGACGTCCAGTGGTTTGTTGTATTTGCAGAATGAGTCACATTTCTATCTTTCAGATCTAAGTATATTTTTCAGAAAAGTGGGTCAAGACCAAAATAGAGCTGCAATGAGATTGAATGCTTCATCTTTCAAGTTACTAAAAACACGACTGAGTAGCGATGTCTGCTAATGTCTGTTAAACTATGAGCCACGACAACTTTATGAAGCCACGACGAACAAAAAGCTTCCATGTCTGCACTTAAGTGGCCAATAAGTGATTAATGTTGCTAAAAAGTGTGACTTTTTTTCCATGCTATTCATCGCCACCATTGTTCACCGGCATCATTGTCATTCTAAGGAAGCGATGCAGGCATGTACATGATACGTTTGAGTCGCTATTAGCATGTCAGATGGCATTGGTCACGTCTTCTTTATTGAAACAACTCTTCTTGCATGATCTGTTTGTCTGCACTGAAAACACAGTGGAGTTGCTGCTCAATACACAAGTGGGAACATAATTCACATCATTCATGAAAAGGGCTTTTTCTTTCCTGGTTAAAGAGAATGGATGGATCGTAAGGCTAAGTTGATTGTAAAATACATTTTACAAACCTTCTTCAACCCTCTTGAACCCCAGTTGAGCCCCAGACATTTTTCTAAAAAATTGCGAATGGTTTGCATACCCATACTAATTCCAGAATATCTCCTCAACCACAAGGGCTATTTGAATACTTTAAAAAAGCATAAATACTTGTGAGACCAGTTAAGAGGTTCAACCTTTGTGTTTTTGTTTCCTAAGGTTGAGCCTTTTATCTCTAAACTGCGTGTAGGTCCGTCATGTTGGACCCTCATGTTCCTCAGGTCGCCCACAACGGACCAACCAGACCAGGGCCCTGTTTCTCGTACCTAGCTTACTGAGTTAGCGGGCTAATTGTCAGGATGAGATGACGTAGGTCTGGCTTTCTCGGTTTCTCGAAGCAAGCTTAGATGAATCACTTTGATGAATTGACTTTGTTTAGCCAGGTACGAGAAACAGGGCCCTGGACTCTTAGAAACGTGCTCGAAACTGCTCGAAACTACCATAACAGACATACTAATGCTAACAAAGCAGACATAATGTGATGAAATGTGTGTAACGCAACAATTATTTCGATAAAATATACAACATAGAACAACATACAACAACAATAGAAGCACAGAAGCTCCCAGGCCTTCTCCTTCTCTGGTTGAAGGGTTAATGCAGATGCATCCTAACTGTGAAGCTCCCTCTGGCTGAGAGCTCTTTAACGCCGAGCCACGAGGGCTGCTGAGGAAAAGTTCTTTCTAACGCTGCCGCTTTCACATTCTATTAAAGAATCATCAGACATTCGCAAGTCGTGCCCTCGATCGATAATTATGCAAACACAGGCCTAATCAATATGTGAAATATAAAATGAGGACAAATGATGATATAGAGTTGGAGCACTCCGCATTTTATCTCCAAACAGATGAATATGTTTGAATAGCAGACATTAAAATGGCAAAGCATCATTTGGCTTTCATGTGATGGGGGCCTTGCATCTTAGTTGGCACACGGTTCAATATTTCAACAGAGAAAAAAAGTTTTTAACTCTAAAATGATATCGCTCGGAGTGATAGTGGTAGTAATAAAGAAGTTATTGACCAAATGATATTGATCGACAGCTCCTCGGGCAAAACGAGCCGACCTTGGTCTCCCTCTGTGCCTTGCCCTCCCTCCGCCTGCCTCCCCTCTACTCTCCTCCCCCGGAATTCAATAATTTATTATTTTACACAGTTTAAAGCTGGACAACAAATAGCTGCACAGCACAAGGTTAGGAATTACTGGTAAATTTTTCATGGCTATTTGCCTGTAGGAATTTGGCAAGGGTGTGTGAGGGTGATTAAAATCAAGACTCCAGTCAAGGCTTGATTAAGGGTTGCCATTGGACAGAAGGCACGGCGGAGGAAGAATGAGAGGGAGAGGAAGGCAAAGAAAAAGGTTAGTCGGAAGGGAAGAAAACCAGAGGCGATGTGCTCCTTCCTCTGGCGGCATAAATCAGATAATGACCTTGAAGTCTTTGCCGGAGAGAGGCAGCGGTAACTACATCCAACATCTGTCCCCTGCTTCATTCACAAGGTCACAGGAGGGAAACAATGGCCATTGATTCGGCCCTGAAGAGCACGGGAGAAAAGACCGAGGTGATTGTCACATTACACTCTGAAAGAAACACCACCGATTCTGTCAGAAATACTTTCCACACGCTCGTGTTTGTTGCCGTGTCGTCTCTCCAGTCTCAAGAAGACATATTTTACACTCTTCTGTGAACAAAGACATTTTTTTTATGAGCATGAACACAATGGCTTGCAGATATTTTGTTATGGGGAAATGTGGCTTTTCTGAAAATACAGATGATTGCTGGAGGGGAAACTAGCACATTGATTTTCTCTTGGGAAAACAAATGACTGAACAGGTGAGAAAAGGTCACACGTGCCCGTGCACCCTGACTGTAAGCGGCTATCTGCAAGTCACTTCTTCTCATCACTCCCATGAACGGCAATGTGACGGATCTAAGTCATGGAGTCCATTTTATGAAGGAACATGTTATGATTTGAGTATGGAGATTAATTACCAACAGAAGTGGTGGTGGTGATGATGTTGCTTCCAGAGCTTTCAGCTGCCTTTTTCAAAACATTCATTCATTTGTGTTCATAACAATATGATGTAAAAACAGAAAGGTGCAGAGTGGAGATTAATTTAGTTAGTTGCATTATTGCATATAGGTGGTTTATAAGAAGTGGATGTAGTCACTGTGAAGCGGCCATTGTTTGTGGACTAAATGGTTTTAAACAGAGGTGTCAAAAGTATTCACATTCATTACTCAAGTAGAAGTATAGATACTAAGGTTTAAACATACTTCTGTAAAAGTTGAAGTATCAACTCAAGCTTTTTAGTTAAGTAAAAGTGTAAAAGTACTGGTTTAAAAACTACTTAAAAGTATAAAAGTAAAAGTAATGTAAGGGGAATGTTTTTTTTCCATTAAGGACAAACTCTTAAGCCGCGTCTCAGGGGCCTATAGTGCACTACCCCACCTCCCCCAAAACAATAATTTTTATGAAGGCCATAATGTTTTAAAATGTTATGTTGAAAAATGTGGGATGCACTAGGCTACCCGTTTCAGCTGCATATATGCCCATTTAAAATTATCACATTTTATTACAATGCAAATGCATTAAAGTACCATATGTGTACTACTGAGCATTAACATGCATTTCATGGAGCGGAAGACATGATAACTATTTGCCTATAAGTATTGTAATAGTGCAAAATAGGCGGCGACTCCGACACAAACACTTAAAGCTGTGGTTCTCAAACTTTTTCTGTAAATAACATAATTGTGTGACTCTCCTGTGCTTTTATAAATAACAGAATAAAGACAATTGCAATCACTTTCAAGTAAATCAGATTGCCCCATCAGACAATGTTTTGTGTAAGTTCTATCTGTGCAAAAAAATACTCATATTTAGATACTACTTAATAGCTCATTGTGGAAAACATTAAGCTTTTAATTTTTTTTGCCAAACAAAACAGAATGAGTGCAGAAATGTGAGCATCAGGCCGTATCAGTATTAGTGGCTGCAGTGAGCTGCTTTCCTCGACACATATGTTATAAACGGGGTTGTAGATTTGATACGGCCTCTCTCAATTCATGCTCAATATTGAGCTTAGATCTGTTTTTTTATTTTGAGAAACGCAACAGCAAGAAAAGACGAGCTCACGGAGCTCACGGCGTCATGTCAAATCACGCAAGCGTAACCTGTTAACGGCGTACCGTAACCATTTACCCAAAAGTACAGGCATTTGTCCATGTATTTATTATTGACTTTGTTTTATATCCGTGTACTTTGTACTTTTGTAATATGTGAAGCCAGCAGCTCATTGTTGGTAGAAGACACAAGCACTTTGTCTCGTTTCACCCGGAGCAGCTCTCCTGCTCCGGGTGAAACGAGACAAAGTGCTCAGTGTTCAGAGAGCTGCACATCTTGTGAAAACAGGTGACGAGAATGTTAGAGCTAGCTTTCATGAACTGAAACCACACTGGATTAGAGTTCTGAGACAAAACCACTGCAACCAGACCGGACATCGCTGCGGTAGTGACCTGTCAATCACAAGTTGTGGTAGTGACCTGTCAATCACAAGGTCTGGTAGTGACCTGTCAATCCCAAGGTCTGATAGTGACCTGTCAATCACAAGGCGTGGTAGTGACCTGTCAATCACAAGGTGTCATAGTGACCTGTCAATCACAAGGTGTGGTAGTGACCTGTCAATCACAAGTTGTGGTAGTGACCTGTCAATCACAAGTTGTGGTAGTGACCTATCAATCACAAGTTGTGGTAGTGACCTGTCAATCACAAGGTCTGGTAGTGACCTGTCAATCACAAGGCGTGGTAGTGACCTATCAATCACAAGTTGTGGTAGTGACCTGTCAATCACAAGACGTGGTGGTGACCTGTCAATCACAAGGTTGTAAAATACTTTTTTTGGTTTTACAATCAGAAGAGTCGCCTCCTGCTGGCCATTAGAAAGAATACAAGTTTAAGGCACTTCCTGATTATTACACAGACATAGTCAAGTTGTTGTGGTTTCTACTTGTTTCTCCAAGTCTTATCACAGAAAGTAGCTGTTGCTTTGTGCTCAACAAACTAAACTCATATGCTATTTGCGTCTGCTTGTAACACTGCTGGTGCCTCCTTCACACGCTCAGCTCGCTGTTCACGCGACGGGAAGAGCTGCGATCACGAAGGCGATGCCAAGACGCAACACAACATGTTCCCTCAATGCTCTGAAAAGTCACTTTGTGTGTCGCAGGTCTTGTTTCTCCTCTTGAGGAGTAAGTGGCCAAGTGGAGGTCACTAAACGCAGCAGAGCATCCCCAAGCTGGGTGGAGGGATACTTGCTCTGGCACAGTGTACTGAGACATGACTGTGTTTTTATCAGACTTATCTGAATGTCTCAAAGTCAGACAGACTAATAATACCGCTGCAACAATCCATTCGAAACATTGGTACAATCTCTGAGTAGAAAGGTGTAAGGAGACAAAAGAGTTCTCACCATTTAGAAATGCTTCCAACCGTTCCCTCCAGCTCTCTGGATGACGCAACCCAACAATGTTCACAGCAATGAAGTCATCTGTCTGTCTGAAACAGCTGGAGCAGCCAGAGGTCTGGGAGCAATGCATGATTGGTCATTCTACTACTAGTACCACTACTCTTGCTACTATCACTATCATCACTACTATCACTACTACCACTACTACTACTACTACTACTACTACTACTACTACTACTACCACTACTACTACTTCTACTACTACCACTTCTACTACTACTACTACTACTACTACTACTACTACTACTTCTACTACTACCACTACTACTACTACTACTACTACTACTACTACTACCACTACCACTACTACTACTACCACTACTACTACTACTACCACTACTACCAATACTACTACTACTACTACTACTACTACTACTACCACTAATACTACTACTACGACTACGACTACTACTACTACTACTACTAGTACTACTACTACTACTACTACTACTACTACTGCTACTACCACTACTACTACTACTACCACAAACTGAAACCAGAGCTCACAACACAACAACCTGTTGTGTTCCTACAGATTCTGTCCTCAGTCTCATAGAGACGCTGCTGGTCAGTAGATACCGGCTGCCTCAGCGTCTGCTTCCTGTTTCCATGTCAAACACATACATATTTACCACTACCACTACTACTACTACCACTACTACTACTACTACTACTACTACCACTACTACTACTACTACTACTACCACTACTACTACTACTACTACTACTACTACTACTACTACTACTACTACCACTACTACTACCACTACTACTTCTACTACCACTACTACTACTACTACTACTACTACTACTACTTCTACTACTACCACTACTACTACCACTACTACTACTACTACTACTACTACTACTACTAGCAATGCATGATTGGTCATTCTACTACTAGTACCACTACTCTTGCTACTATCACTATCATCACTACTATCACTACTACCACTACTACTACTACTACTACTACTACTACTACCACTACTACTACTTCTACTACTACCACTTCTACTACTACTACTACCACTACTACTACTACTACTACTACTACTACTACCACTACCACTACTACTACTACCACTACTACTACTACTACCACTACTACCAATACTACTACTACTACTACTACTACTACTACTACTACTACCACTAATACTACTACTACGACTACGACTACTTCTACTACTACTACTAGTACTACTACTACTACTACTACTACTACTACTGCTACTACCACTACTACTACTACTACCACAAACTGAAACCAGAGCTCACAACACAACAACCTGTTGTGTTCCTACAGATTCTGTCCTCAGTCTCATAGAGACGCTGCTGGTCAGTAGATACCGGCTGCCTCAGCGTCTGCTTCCTGTTTCCATGTCAAACACATACATATTTACCACTACCACTACTACTACTACCACTACTACTACTACTACTACTACTACCACTACTACTACTACTACTACTACTACCACTACTACTACTACTACTACTACTACTACTACTACCACTACTACTACCACTACTACTTCTACTACCACTACTACTACTACTACTACTACTACTACTACTACTACTACTACCACTACCACTACCACTACCACTACTACTACTACCACTACCACTACTACTACTACTACTACTACTACTACTACCACTACTACTAATACTACCACTACTACCAATACTACTACTACTACTACTACTACTACTACTACTACCACTAATACTACTACTACGACTACGACTACTACTACTACTACTACTACTACTAGTACTACTACTACTACTACTACTACTACTGCTACTACCACTACTACTACTACTACTACCACAAACTGAAACCAGAGCTCACAACACAACAACCTGTTGTGTTCCTACAGATTCTGTCCTCAGTCTCATAGAGACGCTGCTGGTCAGTAGATACCGGCTGCCTCAGCGTCTGCTTCCTGTTTCCATGTCAAACACATACATATTTAGTGTGTGGACTTCATCACATGAACCCAGTGTTGAGTGTCTGGGGGAGAATGTCTCAGTACTAACGTCCACTGGCTGATAGGAATTATGCAATGCTGTTCAAGCTTCACAAATAGAGACCTGTGAGTGAGGATTATTCTGCTTCTTTTGCCAAGGTTAGAAGTTCATTCCCATGTTCAAAGGTAATTAATTCGGTCCGCTTGTGCTGACAATGAGTGCATTTATGTTCCGGACTAATAAGTGGTGACTGGTGACTGATTGTGTTGTTTTAATAATTTGCCCAACACTGTTGAGGCCGCCGGCTTCTCCACGGAGCCACGGAGCAGGTGGAGTGACGTCTGATTCCTGCTGGCAGAGAAGAAGAGAGGAATCAAAGAAGGAGCTGAGCATCATCTCATCGGTAAAGCATGCTATCACCCTCACCTCACTTATCCCGTGTGAACACCATCGCCTTGTTCCTTTGCATGTCAGAGATGCTTGATGGGAGAAAGAGATGGCGGTTTATGCTCAGTAAAATATTCATTTCTGCTTGCAGGCCAGCCAAGTGAAACATCCAGCTACTTGGCAGACATGGGAACCCCAAAAAAAAGGAGAGAGGGAGCGGGGGTAGCATCCATTATTGAAGTGCCAGGATGTTATCAATTCATACAAGGTCAATGTGGAAGATTTCAATTTGAGCTTGTGTCAAAGACAAAGATTTCGCCGTGTTTTGGCTCACACACTCTTCCTCCCTTCCTTTTTACCTTCCTCACTCGGTCACAGTTCTTAATACACCCGCAACGCCAGCGCTGTGTGTGTGTGTGTGTGTGTGTGTGTGTGTGTGTGTGTTACATTGTCTGCTTTGTGTTCTTGACTGCATGCGAGTCTTTCTGAAGCTCGGGTGCATGATGGTACAACATATGACCTTAACTCTGCCAACTTAAAATTCAGCTCATTGGTCTATTTCCCATGCAACACACACACACACACACACACGGACAGATTTGCACAGTGTTTGCCGTGGGAGAGCTCCTCATTTACATCAATTATGGATAGTCAACTTCCATCCTTGTGGAACCCGGCGCTGCATATTTCATGTGGAGGGTATTTTATGAGTTAATGTGTCCAGTTGACATGCCTCTGAAAGCACTGGCCTGTCCCTTACACCGCGGGCACGGCCGGGAGAGTAGGCCAACACAGTGTGTGTGTGTGTGTGTGTGTGTGTGTGTGTGTGTGTGTGTGTATATGTATGTGTGTGTGCGTGTGTACCCACTCAGCCTCTTCCACCACATCATGCATCCAGCGCAAATGTGTCTCCAACCTCAGGTTTCTGCTCCAGGGGGCAACACCAGAGTCTACTGAACAATGGCTTCTGTCTTTTATTGTTTTGATGCTGTGTTCACACCAAAAGAGTTGCGAATCATTTGCGTGAGTAGATGCAAAGTCAATGCACAGACGCGAATGGTTGCGGAAAAAGCAAATTTTCGCCCGAGTTGAAAAATTTCAAAATTCCAAATTTGTGTGACACTGAGTTGCGAAAGCCAATCAGCGTTGAGAACCTCCGCCAGTCATCACCGCCGTCTTGCCGTTGCTGAATCAAACTGCTGCTGGTCCTGAAGTAGCGCTGGTATTCATTCATTATATTCATTCATTCAGACGCTGTTGTGGGACTACGGATAATACTATGAAACGAGACACCATAGAGTTTGATGTTTCAACGTTTGTGGGACTTCCACACAAGTATAAAGCAGAGCTAGTGGTTATTTCAATGATGGATGCCGGAAATAGTAACTGTTTTCACGGAGTTAAGCCACGGAGATAAGCCACGCCCCTTTCCACCGCGAAAAAGCGATAGAGCGAATGGAGCAAACTAACCACATAAACTCGAGCGAGTAAACTCAGGCGAAAAAGCGTTGCGGAAATTTGCAACCCTTTTGGTGTGAACGCAGCATAAGGGGCCGATCACACCAGATGCAACTTTTAAAAGTGCAGCCGCTTCTAAAACGCCTTGGCAAAAACGCGCCAGGCAAAAACGCGCCAGGCAAAAACGCGCCAGGCAAAAACGTGTGGAGCGGACCTGCGTGCACAATCGGGGGACATTGATGAGCTGTGCGACTTGTGCTTAAAAGTTGAGAATATTCTAACTTTTATGCGTGCCTAAAACCGCTAGAAAAACATTTAAAAGGCGCGCATGAAAGGCCGTACCATAGGAAAACAATGGTTTTGCTAGCGGCGCGTTTTTGAGAGTCGCGTCTGGTGTGGTCGGCCCAGTCTGTGAATCCATAAAATAATTCAAAGACAACTGTTTGCGGTATACTTAAACGTGGATTGGGAACGGCGAGCATCTAAACGCAACTTCTCAACCCCCTTCCAGAGAAGGCCTGTGGACCGAGCCGGTAATAGCTCTCATTACGCCGCTCTCGCTCCTTCTCACACCCCCACCCCGCCCTCCCAACCACCCACCCAACCGTGACCCCCCGCCGCCGCCCGCTCTCCCACTAGTTCTCTCCTCGCCCTCTTGCCAGCCTGTCGGGGAGGTGTTACCAGCAGCTGGTGCTTTTGCATAATGTGCAGGGTGTTTATGTGTGGTTTTCATCTCTCCCCGCCCGTGTGTGTGTGTGTGTGTGTGTGTGTGCCCCTGTGTGTGTGTGTGTGTGTGTGTGGGGGGGGGGGGGGGGGGGTAAGAACGGAGGCTGTTCTCGGATGGTACAAATTGCTTTTTTGACCCGGTAATTAGTGGCAGAAGACACTCCGAAGGAGCCGGTGATGAAGCTCCCGTGGCCGGATTTCAACGCGGAGCATAAATTATCATTTATGGAGCACTAATGGCTGTTGAGTCGTCCTCTCAGACCTTTCTCCGCCACTCCGGTTCGGCGCTCGTCCACAGCCGAGCCCGGTCTTCCTCTTTCACATTACCGCTAACTATGACATGAAAGAATGCCAGCTCTCCTCCCCATCCCCTCAACCTTCTCCTCTTCTTCTGCCTTTCATCTTCTCTCCCTATGCTGCCTTATCCTCTTCTGTCCTCTCCTTGTTCTCTTCTTGCCGTCTTCACTTCCTGCCTTTCATCCTGTCCCCTTCTGTATTTTTCCTTCCTCCTCATCACCTCACTCTTCTTAAGTTCCCTTTTCTCTTTGCGTTCCTTTCCTACCTCCTACTTTTCCATTCCTTTGCTCTTTCTTTTCTCCCAAATTAATTTCCCTCTCTCATATCTTCACTCATTACCATCTACACTTTCTCCTCTACCGTTCTTTCTTCTCCCCCCTTTTCGCTCCTCCTTTCTTTCTATTAATATCTGTTATGGTTTCTTGTCTATATGTTTCAGTAGAATGGATTGCCCGCCCCTCAGAGAGCTGTTCCTACAGATGCTAGCTTACACCTCATGCTACTGCAAGGTGCTTTGCATAAACATCAACCTTTTTTCTTTTTTCACAAAGCAGCCATCTATATTACATTACACACAGATATATGTGGGTTAACAGAGAAAGTGTGTGTGCGTGTATCTTTTAATGGAAGTGGGTGTATGTTTCTTGTATGCTGTAGAGTTTCTGACACTTACAGTGGGCGAGGTTTGCCCTTAAAACAGCTGTCATTACAGAAGAGAGTAGAAAGGAATGCAATTAGACACGTCAGCTCTGCGATCCATCACCGGCTATTATGGCTTCCACAAGGTGAGGAAAGGAGAGAACGGCCTATACATACTGCAGAGGGACACACACACACACACACACACACACACACACACACACACACACACGAGGGCCTCTGTCCGACAGCTTTGTGACCAGAAATGAAAAACACAGATGCGCTCATCAGTGGGGAGACAAATAAGCGAGTCAGTATATTCACACCATTACTGGAGAAAAAACCTTCTCTCTCTTCAGCAAACACAAAAGTCTTTCCCAGTTTAAACCAGTATGGAGCCGACGGCTACTGGGAGACGTTAATTCTCAAGACCACGTGGACATGTTTAGTTGTAATGGGGATCGTCCAAACTAGTTTTAGTTTCCATTAAGTCAAGTAGTTTTTCACTGAGGAGACTATTGTTAACGTTGATTTATTTGTTGCATAACTCTGCTGGAGTTATTTGAACCCAGAACACTTTTTCTAAACTTAGCTCAGTAGTTTTGTTGCCTCCAACTACAATAAAACCAGAGTGAAACAAACTGACCAGCTCAAAATAGAATAGAATATCTTCACTTTAAGCTTCACTTGAAGCTCAGACTAAAGATTACAGAACAAACAACATGCTGTGAAGGTTTACTCGTGGAAATAATCTGTTGTGGACGATGTGACCTCAATGACCTCTGCTCTCCATGAAGAAGGAAGCTCGTACTGTAGCAGCGCCTTTCAGCTTTTGGGATAAAGCGTTACACATTCAAAGACTTTGGACTTTGGGAGGCGTATCATGAATATTAATTAAATAAAGTACACACCCAGAAGCCACGGATCAATACATCCCTCTAATATTATAAGCTGACCCAATAATCGTCTTGCTTGGTAAGTAAGTAATAAATAAATAAGGAAAGCGAGTGGCCTAATAGAAGACTGCAATAGTAAAGCGTCCGTTAGCGGCGCCCAGCAGACATCAAACACACGGCCTTTTAGTGTGATGACTTACCGAAGAGGTCCGCGGCTGTTCTGCCTTGAAAGCGCCCGGGTTTTTGCCAGTGTGTGCACTTTTAATTGCACTCCCATCGCTGGCCCCCAGCCCTGAAAAGTTCTCTCTCTCTCTCTCTCACTTATTCTGCCCCTCGCTCGCCCTTTCTCTCCCCCCCCCCCCCTCCACCCCACTCCTCCTCCTCCTTGTCTCTTTCTTCGCTCTGTCATTTTAGCCTTTTCTCTCTATCTGTCCATTCTTCAAAGGAGAACTTCATTCACTTTATTTTAATTTCATAGACGAAACCCCGAGGGGAGGAATGAGCGATGAAAGCGTGTAAGGGACGGAGTAATAAGAAAGTCAGCTTTTTATTTTAGTGTTAGCTTTGTGGTGCCGGGGCAGAGCCTTTGATGGCTGCCGGCCCTGGGCACCGCCCAATAAACAAATGAATAACCCCTAACATAACGGAGTTAAGAAATGATGTCTGTGCAGACATGTAGTGGAAGGATTGTTCTGCTTTATTAAAGCGTAGGTCTCATATTCATAATGGTGTCCTTGTTTCTATTGGATTTGAGGAGAAGGCCGGCCAGGACGTCACAAAAGGTTTCAAACTGTCTGACAATGTAGCAAATACAGAACCGCCGATGGGTTGCATGTTCTACCTCAGAGACCAGAGAGCGTCATACAGTCTCAACCTGTCAATCACCTTGTAGCCCCGCCCTAAATCATCCCCTGCTTCATGGTCTGTTTGACTCTAAATGACCATAATTTACTCAATGAACATCATGCTGTATTGAAGAAGACTTGAAACTAGAGATTGAGACATAAACTCATGTTTACAATGTTTACTGAGGGAATACATCAAGAGAAGTAGAGTCATTTATATAGACTTCTATACAACCAGAAGAGTCGCCCCCTGGTGGTCAGTGGAGAGAATGCAGCTTTAACACATGAAGCATAGACTTCTATACAACCAGAGGAGTCGCCCCCTGGTGGTCAGTAGAGAGAATGCAGCTCTAACACATGAAGCATAGTCTTCTATACAACCAGAGGAGTCGCCCCCCTGGTGGTCAGTAGAGAGAATGCAGCTCTAACACATGAAGCATAGTCTTCTATACAACCAGAGGAGTCGCCCCCTGGTGGTCAGTAGAGAGAATGCAGCTCTAACACATGAAGCATAGGCTGCACTCAGCGGAACCGATGGAGGAAAAAGTGCCTTCATGAAATGGAGGGATCAAGACCCGGCCCAACTGACGTAGTGTACATCAGGAGGATTTCGATCTCCAAGATCAGAATTAATTCACTGTATTTAAGATGGCTTTAAGAGGTATTTAAGAGGTAGGATGTCATTGCTGCTTAACACAGAGGTTATAATGAGTAAGATCTAAACATGGTTTGAGATCCCAGTGAAGTTTGAGCAGTTCAAGTTGAAGTTCAAGTAACTTTATTTTCCATTTGCACAAATACAGAGTACAAGCACATGGGAATTATTGCACAATGTATTGTCAAAAGGTTCAAGAGTTAAAAAAGTAATAAAAAAAGCAGGTGCAGGTGAAGTAGCCTACTTTAAGTATAGAAGGACCTGGTATCTTCTCCAACCTGAATGTCCTTGGCAATTAGCCTTGTTGCAGATGTGAGAAAGCTTCTGCTGAACCTGCAAGTATCAGGTACCTGCAGGTATCTGTGTGTATAAATCCATGACACTGGTTACTCAAGAAACCTCATATCTCCAAAAGGTCAGCATTTCAGGATGTAGAAAAGAAACAGCTTTGTTTTCAGCTCGACCTCTGTGTATTTTGAGCTTTTTTCCAATGTAGTTTCAAAGGTTCTCAGAAGCCTCAAGGGGTCATAGATTTCTCTCAGCCCATACCTTTTAACTTTAAACGTGTTCATGACAACAGCTACTGTTGTATGTGCATGTGAATACTTTAAATGTCTGTCCCCTTGAGGGCTTACAAGCCTGTGTATGATGCATCTGTGTGTGTGTGTGTGTGTGTGTGTGTGTGTGTGTGTGTGTGTGTGTGTGTGTGTGTGTGTGTGTGTGCATGCATGTGTGTCAGCATGCAGGTGTACGGTGCTGTGTGAAAGATGAGCCCTGACGACGGGCCGTCCACCTTGCCCTTTGGCTATTTCTGTACCGTGCCTTCCCCCGGTGTAGGTTGCGTAATGATCTGGGAGATAGAGATCACTCTTTGTTTGTTGTCTCTATCAGCCATAACTGGGCCTTGGTGCCAGAAGGTCAAGTGTACAGAATAAGAACAGGCTTACACAACACAGAAAACACAGACACGCCTTTGATGTGAAACAAGGGATGTGCGTGCGTGTGTGTGTGTGTGTGTGTGTGTGTGTGTGTGTGTGTGTGTGTGTGTGTGTGTGTGTGTGTGTGTGTGTGTATGTGTCAGATTGAGGGCGGTGATTGATTTCAGACAACAGAAATCTAGCTGTGCAGAAGTGGACCTGCACTATACCGTTTCAGCAGCAAGCGCTTTGTGTCGGGATGTTGAACCAGAGCCAGAGTTTTATCCAGATCCAGGGTTTACACGTCTTCACTCTGTACCGTACGGAGGACCTTTGAAGTAGAGCCGGATATAATCAGAGAATCAAAAACCGTTAAAAAGAGAATCCAAAAATATATACTTTTACAGTTCACAGCAAAATGCCTCAACCACCCAATCAAGTATAATATGTTGGACCTCCTGAGATTCCTATTTTCTTCAAATAAATAAGAATATTTGCCTGTGCAGTGTGAGATTGTGTTACTAAAAGTTATCTATTCGTTGAAATAGTTTTTTAGAAATGACTATTTTCGATCTTATAACAAGAAAAGGCAGGGCAGGATTGAATAAAAATAATAATTGATTTCAGAAGATATTTAAAATAAGAAAAAATAGCTTTCAAATACATTGAAAGTGGACCTTGACTTAATATTGTCTTTTTATTCAGCGTACGGAGCATAACCCTGTGAGCTGTTGGCTAAGGCTCCTGGAAAGTGACCTTGAATTACGTTTTGTTTTTCCCTCAACATTCCAAGGTCAAGAATGGACTTTCACACACCATTGAAACAAGCCGAGTGACACACTCTCCACACACTGACATGACATGTTATTACTTCACTGGAAGATTTGTTCACTCGTTTTAAGAAAATAAAACTTGGTCTCAATTACAGGAGAAAAAAAACTAGCAAAAAAAATGTGTCGGCAATTAGAGGCAGAAAGCTGGAGAGCTGCAAGGCCTTTTGAGTTGTGGGAATTTGCCTTGCTTTAATCATGTCATTACAATAATCACTGTGCTGACAGATGTCAGTGCAGTCCAGTGCACTGGTGACCCAACGTCGTGGGGCATTCGGCCCGGTGAGAAAAGAAGAAAAGTGCACCATTAAAAGACCACATCAAACCAGTTCTCAAGGACTTTTTGAATGTTTAAAGCTGCACCAGTTGATATGTTTTTTTTTTTTAAAGGCTCATGGGTAAATGAGGTTGCTTATACTGTAATGATGAACCCACCGAGAATGATCGCCTTCCTATGCGGTGACCATTAGCTTGATGGAGCATTTGAACACTGTCCATCGTTCCAAAGGGCCCAATAGTTTCATAGACCCATTGCTCCTAAAATACCACCTTACCTTGCAACAAACAGAAGCACATGGCAAGTGTGTTATGCAGAGGAACATCTTCAGACCCTTCCCGGTCACAATATGTTCTTCCTACCATAGCAAAGGCATGACCCTGGTACTCTTAAAGTAAACGTAACCAATCTCACTCCTCATTCCTAAACCTAACCAACCTAACTGGTGAAGGCAAGTGATAAGAGGCATGGTGGGTCAACAGTAGATGATGTCATTCCGCTTCACAAGCAATGTGCCTTTGTTTGTTGCAAAGAGAGAGAGTTTTTCTGAGCAATTCTTTGGATTTCTGACTATTGGGCCGTGGTACGGATGCCACAGTGTACCAAATTACAGAATAATAATAAATAATAATGCATTTCATTTCAAAAGAATCCCAGAATCCCTGACCACCTGAGGGAAACTCAGACACTGAACTCTTTTAAGACTGGCCTAAAAACCTTTTTATTCAGGAAGGCATTTTTTACCTTGAGTTAATTTATTGGCAGCTATTACATTCTTAAATTACAGAAAGCTTGGAAAGTGTCCACCGGGGATAATAACACATTGCTACACTGCATTAAAGGACGTCTATCGCTCTTTGGGACTCTGATCACTGTCCGGGTCATCTTCTTCCAACATCAAGACAGAAACCTAAAATTTGCTAAATCCGTGGTCAAGACTTTGAAGAGATGGGCCAACGAGGCAAAGCTGGAGTTACAGGCCTGCTTTCCAATCATTTTGAGCTCTCCGACACTACAGTTTGTGTGAGGACATTTGTCTAAAGTCTTCTTTACATACAACAACAGCAAACCCTAGTTTACAGTTAAACTCAGATGGCCTGGGGGCAGACTGCTGAACACCAGGGCAGGAACGCACTTACAAAGCAGATCAGAGTAGCATCCATCACAAATTGGTTCAGCCACCAAACAGGACAGGAACCGACTACTATACCATGCAACATACTCAAAGAAACTGGAAAGAAATGCTCGTATTGTTCTGCTTTTGCTGGTTTGGTAAATTTGCACTACCCCCAAGTGGCCAAAAATGTCTATTAATGCAGCTTTTAAAGCATATTGTTTTGTCCTTGACATAGTTCATGCTGTTGGTGTAGCCGTATTCACACCTGTTAAGAAGTTTGACAGAGGTACATTTTGGCACGTAAAACAAGGAGAAAGAACAAACTTGTGTGGGGTCTTGGGTAGAATGCTGCAGGGATAGAGCAAAAACATAAATAAACATCAAACGAAAGCTGAGATTTACCTGTTTGATCATTAACTTTCTCCAAGTCCTTACCTTCCAACGAGGACTGGCGCCGGAGAGTAGGAAGAGAGGGAGCGATAAAGAGCGCAAGGAACGAGGGCTGAAGGCAGAATGTCCGCCAGGAATACAAGGAGTGCCTCGCCAAATACAAAAAACAGGCCGCTCTCTCTCGTCTTTCTTTATCCTCCTATTTTATTCCCTTTGTTAGAGGAACTCGGCGTACAGGACTTGAGAGGAGCCCGCAATGAGCACATCAAAGCGTGCCGACAGATTGTGGCCCAACGGACATGCTCGAAGTGGGCATTAATTTCTTTGTTGAAAATGTAGAAAAGGCGACCACAAAGTAGAGGAGGGGGGGCGTGGGGGGGGGGCAGCTTCTTTCCCTTTGTTATTTTTTTGGCTCCTTCCTCTTGTTTCGCTGTTGTTTCAGCATCTTTTTCCTCTAAGAGTTCCCACATGTCGAAGGTGGTGAGGGTCAGGCCGGCACCTTGTTTTTGTCAGATGCTCGTTTGGGGAGGTTTCCGTCCTCCCTTCCCTCTTTCTTTCGTACTTTCTTTCTCTCTCTCTCTCTCTCTCTCTCTCTCTCTCTCTCTCCCCCTCTCGCCGACTCTTCTGACAAGCTCTCTTTGAGTTCAGCCCACATGGCTCTGGGCGAAAATCAATGCCCATATGTGTCTTCAGCTGCTCTACACTGTACTGATGAAGGTTACAAGAGAGAGAGACAGATGAGCAAAAATCCAGAGACTCTTAAGATAGAGTCCACTGATTATAGACAAAATATTCATCAAACTATGCAGCTGTTTACTAAAATAATGGATGAATAATTAAATGAGAAATGCTCTCTTGACTCTATGTTTTTCTTCTTCATTCTTGTCTGCCCCAGGTGCCTGTTTTTGGCCAGTGATGGATGGGGCCGGATGAGGATGAGGGCAGACTAATCGTGGAAAAGTGTCGGCGCAGGAATTACATATTATTACCAGAGTATTCTTTGAGACCAGCATCCAGTGACCATTAGCACATGGTGTGCTGCTAAGTTCGTTGACCTCGAGCGGTGGATCGCAGACTCGCTATTGATCGCCATCACAGTGCTCCATTGTTGGTGTCATGGCTACGGCTACTCACTTGTTTAATTGTTTCTCGTTGAATTGCAAAGTAGTGAGTGGGAGGCAATTGAAAAAGGCTTTTATACAGCTTTTGCTTTGACAAGATACTTTAAGAAGAGGCCAAGGAAAATGAGAGGGACAGAATCTTAACTTCACTTCATTGTTACACTTTGCATAGAAACTCTGACAAGCTTGAATAAATGATTGGGACCAAACAGGGCTTCTAAAAATAAAATGAGGCCATTCAAAAGTGGATTGTTGATGATTTGGGAATTCAACAGGCTTCCGAAAACATTTCCATCAGGATATCTTTCAGGGCATCACAGGAGTTGGGTGCCATTGGGCCGGGCAGAGCCCCCTCAGGGCGATGTTTCAGCCCATTCTTCTCCAAAAGTAGCCGCATTTCACAGCAGCAGACTCTTCCTGGTTTTGATGCCTTTTTTTCTTTCTTTGCTCACTTGCACTGACCCTTTTTAGAAATTCTGCAGAGACCACAGATACTTCCTTGGACTGTAGATGCTCCCCGGATCTTTCGCTTCACTTCAACCTCTTGGCCTCGTCTCTCTGGTTTTGATCTCCCTCCTCTAGCGCCTCTGCCCCTGGAGGGTGTCAGCGTTGGCTGAAGGGGCTTCCAGGGGGCTTCAAGGGGCCTTTCAATCCTTCATCCAGGTCTTAGTCTTCAAAGACCTTGGCCAGTCATCCAGCTGCACACACACTAACACACATGCATACGCTTTCACTCACATACATTATTGTGGAAATGCACAGAAGCTGTACTGATAACATTAAGAAAGAAGGAGAGACGGAGACAAAGAGAGCGGCAATACAGCGAAGTGATGAAGAGACGTAGTCGGAGCTGCTCTGAATTTCAGAATACGATCTAAAAGAACTCCTGTGAGATATGACCTTAGCACGATCAAGATGGGATTAACAACGTCAAGTGAGTCCGATGTACAGTGTGCGAGCGGAATATAGTCAATATTCTCCCTCCTATAAACAGAGATAAACATACACCAAGTTGTCCATAAGCCCTCCTTTTCTTTCTCTGCGGGGTCTCGGGGTCACGTCCGTAACGTTGTGTAAAGCTGCAGCGTTCTCTCATGGAACGCTGCCTTCTGGGACCCCAAACGGGTGGAGTCTGGATGGAGGAAGCAGATGGGCCTCCTGCCACAGGAAATAGTCGGTGGCCGATCGAGCGTAGAAAAAACGGCCCGGCTTACCAACGAATGTCATGGGAAAGAGATGGGCACGAGCTGGAGGAGCTGCAGCTACTCTGAGATCTATCAGAGGTGTGTATCTAGACCTTAGGAGTGCTCAGAGGGGGGTTTCAGAGGTGGGGGTCTACGCAGGAGTGTGCATACAGTATGCTCGAGTGATATTTGTTGTTTATGAGGCTGTGTGTGTGTGTGTCCTTCGACGTGATAACCGTGTGTGCTTGCGAAGCCTTATCTAGATGTCCTAGTTATCGATTGGGCGACATAGCAGATAAGAAAGGATGAGTACCCCCTCTCCCGCTCTGTGTGATACAGATGGGATATTGAAAGCACTTTACTGTAACCTGTTTACATCAGCCCAACCTCGTTTTCAAAATGACAGCTGAGAATGTCAAGGATGTAATTTCTTATCTATTTTTTCGACACTAACAACACTCCTATGAGTGTGTATGTGTAATGTACATAAAGCAGTACATAAAGCAGTACATTACAGCCAAAGCCTCATCTGATGTTTTCCACGACTGCAACCCAGTATTGTCAAATCTTTCTGACATCAATTCAAATCACATTTTTCAACCTGTAAAGAAGGTTTGAATGTGTCCCAATATAAGATTGATTGAACACTATGGCTCATTAAACTACATTATTAAACATATCCATGACACAATGTGCAATTACTCTGCTGAAATATTTGAACTACAGTACAACATGTCTTGTGTCTATAAGATTCTTGTTTGTTTCATTATAGTTTTCATATTTTGTGAAACGTTGAAGGGGCAACTATGAAACTACGAGAAACACCAGCTCCCTCTTTACCTTCTGCTATGAGCTATTGAAAGAGGCGAGCTGGAGGTTTTAACGACAGTTTGAATCCGATGGAGTTACATGCTTTTTTTAATGCTTTTCATTGGCCAACAATTGGTAAAACCCAGTACTGATCAGCACCAAACATCTGACAGTTAAAGCAAAGTTTCCACATTGTTACGACTTAGTACACTAATGCTTCATTTCCGCTGCATGGTTTGTTGTGGGGCTGCTAGTGAAGCCAGACATTACGGACTATACACAGATGGAGTGTACGGAGAGAAAAGGTTTTAATTATTGCCAAAGCAACGCAACTTTGAGATAGTCAGACTTCCCGGTCGCAGAGAAAATGTAGTTTAAGTCATGAATGGGAGGTTTAAAGAGCAAATCACTGGAAAAAAGAACCACAGATTGGCAGCAGTGGCCTTTGGGAATGAAAGTGATTTGTAAAAATGCATCGTCGAGAATGGACAGTTAATAATAGAGTTTTGAGAGAGCTCAGTTCAGATTATCTGTTGATGTTGAAGCCGTAATGTGAAGTCTGGGTTAGGGGATTAGGGTTCTCACCTGTTCTCACCTCTGTGAGACTCAAACAATATAACTCTGATGTTGAAAGATGAGCTGACTGCAGCTTTTACATGTCCAGACCGTCAGGACTTCATGATTATCTATGAAAAGCTGCACTGATCAATCATGTTGTAGATAAACAAAGGATCAATTAACTATGTGAACGGGCTCATTCATCGTGGTTATCATCGAACTCTGCAATTGAGAGATTTTTTTGTCAATCTCAGCTCATTGTTTCAGGTTTTATGGCCGGCAACGAGCCGCAGACAGGCAAAGGTCAGCGCCAGAGCATTCCCTCAGGAGTCAACACAAACAACACAAACAACACAAAGAGAGCCAAAAGAGAGTGAATGAATATTTTGACTTACATTCGTCAAGTGGCCGTAAAAATTACTCCAAATGAATTTGTGAATAATCACAATAATAAACACACTCACCATATCAACTTTTGAGATTTTATTTTTTTCACTTTTCACTAAGCTTGTTGTGGGGTAAAAAAGCCAACTGCCACATGCAGCTTGATATACATTTAGAGAAGCAATGTTTGTGATTGAAAGGCTAGGTTAACATTCTTTCTGTTTGTCCTGAAAACATTTAGTCCGCTTGCTATGATCATTCCCTTTGATGACATGGGCTTTACAAAGCCCCTCCTCCTGTGTTTATATTGTAAGTTATAGGGCAAAATCCACAGTTCTTGTATTGCATTTCAAATGTGATCTGTAATTTTAATCTTTCTTAAATCTTTCGTCTCTAGTGTGATTTCGTCAAAACAAGTGGATTCAGGTGCACGTTGTGAAACAATCAGAGCTTTAACCACCTGTTAGCATGTTAAACTTGAATCGCCTGTTAGCATGGTAAACCTTAACCGCCTGTTAGCATGTTGAACTTGAACCGCCTATTAGCATGTTGAACTTGAACCGCCTGTTAGCATGGTAAACCTTAACCACCTGTTAGCATGGTAAACCTTAACCGCCTGTTAGCACGTTGAACTTGAACTGCCCGTTAGCAAGGTAAACTTTAACCGCCTGTTAGCATGGTAAACCTTAACCGCCTGTTAGCATGGTAAACCTTAACCGCCTGTTAGCATGTTGAACTTGAACCGCCTGTTAGCAAGGTAAACGTTAACCACCTGTTTGCATGGTAAACTTTAACTGCCTATTAGCATGTTAAACTTTATCCACCTGTTAGCACTTTTAAACTTGAACCGCCTGTTAGAGTGTTAAACTTGAACCGCCTGTTAGCATGTTAACTTAGCTACTCGGTTAGGTTTGGAAAGAGCCACAGAAGTTATCTCGACTACTTTATTTAACAAGTTAAAGATGATGTGAACAACGCTACAATACCATTGGCCCCAATTGCATCCCATTAAAACAATTTATACAATAATTGGGAATAATAATATGAATGTATTTTGTTATGGATTGTACTGTATATGTCATAATTTGTAGATCATACTGTATGTGCATCATATTATTTTATATCTTGGGGGTGACTATGGCTCAGTGTTTAGCATGCCGGTCTTTCAATCAGATGGTCTGTGGTTTCGAACCCCGGCTCTGCTAGTCCATGTCGTTGTGTCCTTGGGCAAGACACTTAACCTAATTGCTCCTGTTGCTGTATCTACGGTGTATAGAGCAGCTAAATGTAATGTAATATCTGCCTCCATTACTTCGGCCCTACTTTCTGGGCTTTCGTTCATTGTAGCACACGTTCTGCTGACCAGAACATCCAAACACCAGAACAACAGAACGTGGCTTCCCAAAAAGTCACAAAGAAGATTGCATTTTACTTTTCTTGGGCAATATCCCACAATACAATGTTGGTTTCAGTGGATCAATTAATCTCAAACGTTAATTCTGGGCATTTAGTTTTTATTCTGCCTGAAGAACAAATGTTTTGCAGATGCTTTGTCTTTCCTCCAGACAGTTTCACTTGTCAGTGCCGTTCAAAAGGTCAAAAGATGGGTTTGATTAATTTATTCATCATAAACACCCAGTACACATGAGGAGTCATGATTTGTTTTTATTTAATCTTTTTTTCTTCTTCTTCATGCCTGCCCGGGCTCATAACAGGAAAACCTGTTTATGTTTTGTAGCCTCACGCTCAATTTCACCCTCCTCCTCCTCCTCGTCCTCATCTTCACTAACTGCTGTCGTGTTGCTTCTGCCTGAATGGGTCCCTCTGAATACGCCACTTGGTTGAGAAAAATAATTATTCCAATGATAGGCCTCTTCCTGTACTCTGTGGTGCTCTACATGGGACAAAGAGAAGCAGAGACACCACAACAGATCAGGATATGGAGTAAAGCTAAATGTTGATAGATAGATAGATAGATAGATAGATAGATACATACATACATACATACATACATACATACATACATACATACATACATACATAGATACATACATACGTACATACATACATACATGGATTGATAGAAAGGGAGACAGACAGACAGACAGACAGTAAATTCCCATGTGAGGTGATGAGAGGGTTAGACAGTCAATAGCCCAAAGCTGAATCAACTCTGCAGAAGCCTTGACCACTTGACCACATATCAGGTCTTCTACACTGCCCTCAGGCCTCTCTCTCTCTCTCTCTCTCTCTCTCTCTCACACACACACACACACACACACACACACACACACACACACACACACACACACACACACACAAATGGACATACAAACTCCTTCAAAGCCCTTTCAAATTTCTTACTTTGACATCTCCTGTTTGAAGCCATCCAACCCCCACACCATCTAACCACTCAACCATCCAACCATCTAACCACCCAACCACCACACCATCTAACCATCCAACCACCCAACGATCTAACCACCACAGCATCTAACCACCCAACCACCACACCATCTACCCACCCAACCATCTAACCACCCAACCACCACACCATCTAACCATCCAACCACCCAACCATCTAACCATCCAACCATCTAACCACCCAACCATCTAACCACCCAACCACCACACCATCTAACCATCCAACCACCCAACCGTCTAACCACCACACCATCTAACCACCCAACCATCCAACCATCTAACCACCCAACCACCCAACCACCCAACCATCTAACCACCCAGCCATCTAACCACCCAACCATCCAATCATATAACCATCCAACCACCCAACCATCCAACCACCCAACCACCCAACCATCTAATCACCCAACCATCTAACCACCCAACCATCCAACCATCTAACCATCCAACCACCCAACCATCTAACCACCCGACCATCCAACCATCCAACCTGTTTCCTTATTTTCCATGCCGCTTGTAAGTACCGCTTGTATGTGCCTCGTGTAAGTAACTCCCTAAGAACAGGATCACCCTCTGCCATCTTCCTCTTTGTCTTCCTCTTGCTTACTGTTGCTCAAGCAGAGCCGCTACTCGCCGTGACTCCCCACGGGCGAGAGGGGCGCCGGTAGAGAGGAAGAGAGGAGGCGTAGGCCCGGGGGGAGATGGTAGAAGGAAGGGAGGAAATATGGTCGAGGGAGAATGGAAGAATAGAGAGAAAGGACAAAGGAAGAGAGGGGGAAAGACCGAGGCCAGAAAAAGCAAGAAAAAAAAAAAGTGTCGCCTTGAAGCGTGTTGTCATTGTCAGCAGAGCCGGCGTGCCAGGCAGTCAGTCATCCAGTCCCCCTGGCTTTAACAAGATAGATGCCCAGGTTCACTTTGCATATGCTATTCAGGGCAGGGCTGCACCATCTCTCTCCTCCAGTTCTTTTTTATTGTTTTTAATCAGAGGCGAATGTCAACAGAATAAATGAAGTTGTGCGGCGAAGTGAAATTTTTATCACATCAGTGGTGGTTGGGTTGGTTGGTATGGGTGGGGGGGGGGGGGTATGATGATGATGATGATGCCTCCACACATACCTCACCCCCCCTCCCGCCACACATACCCTCCACCTCCATTCATCACGGGCCATATTGAGGGAGTGAAATTCGGTGGCGGCGCCGGTAATCAATGGAAGGGCTCCATATGGCGGGGATCAAAGGTGTCACATAGTGTGTGGTTCTGCTTTATTGCCAGCCAGCACTGTTAATTGGACAACAAGATCAGAGGCAATATTAAAATCCAATTAAATTGATATGAACAGATTGCCAAGTGATGTACACTAATGTATAATTGAGTATCAAGCAAATGCGAGTGGCCCGTCTCGAGCGCCGAGCTGCTGAATAAATGATGGGCGAGCCGTAGAGGACGGAAACAAGTTTGCACATTAGCCCCCCCCCCCCCCCCCTCACACACACACACACACACACACACACACACACACACACACACACACACACACACACACACATACACACACTTCTCCTCTCTCCTTCCCCTTCCCTCCCTTGCTCTCTGGTCCTTCAGATGTGGAGAGACACAGAATTTTAAATTTTTTTGGGAACTGGCTGACATTCTGAAAGGGACATTTTTGTCCTGCATAAAAAGGCTGTGTGTGTGTGTGTGTGTGTGTGTGTGTGTGTGTGTGTGTGTGTGTGTGTGTGTGTGTGTGTGTGTGTGTGTGTAAAATCTATAGGGAGGGGCAGGGCTGACGCGTAACATTTTAAACGGCGTAATTCCATCACACGCACACGGATTTAATTTGAGTTTAATAAAATCTAAATGATTTATTGCCTTTTTTTCTTCTTCTTCTTTTTTGCTGGAGCGTGTTGTGGTGCTTTGGCTAATCAGGCGTAAACACGGACAGCCCCCCCGTCTCAGCGGAGAGGCTCCACGATGTGGAGTGCTCTTTAAGAAGAAGAAATAAATAAGCAGATAAAGAAGGATGCTGTGACACTATTTAACAGACCAACGAGGCCTAGTCCAAGGTGACATTGTCTGATAAGGTACATTTGGACTGTAGCCCAAAAATAATCAAAAGTTCATCACCACTCATTCATTTATTAATTGAATATTTTTAGCCTTGATTTAATGCGTCGAGCTGTAGTGCTAATTCGTGACATTGGGAGGCCGATAAGGAGATTTACATTTCAAATTTTAATGATATTTTGGCTCTAGCGATCACTCCCTTTTTTTTGGGGTGGGGGGCTAATTATTTATTTCTGTTGTTTTGGTTGCGGTCCAGCATATGCTGTGTTTTTTTTTTAATGTCCCGCCCGCCTCCACTCTTTCTTGCGTTAAGCTGGTTTCCTTAATTAAGCGGGGCACGGGACTCATTAGCTGCCACGGCGATGGGGTGGCATGATGGGCCGTCTCCGTTCCCGCCGGCGATGCCCGGGACAAAGTGCCTGGGGAGCAGGTGCTGACAAGGTCGCGGTGGCAGCGTGCCATCTGGACCGGCACTCGGGGCCCCATCGCCCGCCTGGCCCTTTGTAGCTCTAGCGGTGGCTAATGCCATCCACCAACAACCCCGACTCAAAGACATCAAAACAGCGCTCCGGCTCTTAGGAGGTCTGTGTACTTAACAACCGCTAAAACAAAGGCGCAATAATTGCTTTTGGCGCAATCTGTCCTTCGCTCGCTCTCAAGGAGCTTTTGTGGTTAAGTGAGCTCGAACAGAAGGCACATTGAAGGTTTTCTTCATGTGAGCGCGACGCTCTCCCTATTTGCATAACATAGACGTGGATGAAACCTTGTGCACATCCATTTAGACATAGATGACTAAATAATAAACATCACTCAGGTACTGTATGGAAACCATTCATTCCAATGTCTCTGGGTGACCATTTGTTTATGTTTATGCTTTCATGGTTCTGTTGATTTTTTTATGTTTTTCAAAAACTTTATCCGGAGAAGCACATCGCACTTGGCCCAGATTTATGTCATTATGTTTAGCAGTTATCAACAAAACAACTCTACTAGTGACATTATAACTGTGTGAACTGTGGGTCTCGGACCTTTATGGCTGTATGAGAAACATTATTATTGCATGCAGTGTTATATATATTTTTTCTTTTACCAAGACACTTGGTTTTGTCCACATTTCTCTTTGTGTGTCACTAGACCAGCTGTTATCCACATCAAAATATCGATATATTCTACGTGTCAGTTTGAAGATCAATCCTAGGGTAAATGGAATCGATATCATGAAAGGAATCAGTTTCAGTAAACTGAGTTCGTCGAAAGTAAAAAAAAAAGTAGGAGGGAAGTTCTCCAAAATAACTTCAAGCGAGCATGAGGCCCTGTGAGTGGCACCAATGCTGCTACGACCTGCTGGTCAGCGGAGAGAATGCAGCTTCATTCCGCCCCGTTGTCATATTATTATGAACCGGTAAATGTCATGGAATGCCACCCAGGATAACTCTACCCACCAACTCTGGTTGCAAATGACCAAACCCTGCGACTTGGATTCCATTCAAAAAATGTCAGAGAGCAAATGTTCCCCACAGCGGGATGAAGAGATGCAATTAGTCATCCGCTTCAACCTGCTGTTCCGAGTTGTCATGAGCGTGTTGGTTAGGTAATCGGGGAGGGTTCCCTTCGCCGCCATGACACCGGCGTGGTACGTATCGCTTCCCTCTTCACTGAGCGGCAGCTCGCCACACGTTCTCACGCTACAGGACGCCGCTGGATGTGAGGCGAGCGCTCACAATGCGCTCGCACAAAAAGACACGTGTAGCCCAGAAGGAAACCCGTACTTAGCCGGTCATCTCCCACTCCCTCCCGTTCCCACATCATTTTACAACCTCTGGGGCCTCTTAGCCAGAGGCCCTTGGCTGTCATTATGCGGTCCAGCGTTTAGGTTTGCAGGCGCTCACCCTCTGATTTGGTGGACGGATGCTTTCTTTAAAATAAATGAATGTATAAAACTTGCTTTAATCCTCGTTGCTTAAACATAAGACTCTGAGATCATTAAGGGTTCCGGGCCTTTCAGTTAAAAACAACATATTGATGTTGAGATGTACTCAAAGAGAGCGAGCGTGTTTATTTTAGAGACCTTTTGGAGGATGGCTTGTGGTCAGCCATGTGGTGGAGGCCCTACATGAAAGGACATGTTGGATTTGACTAACGGGCCCGTCGCACACGAGCTCTCAGAGCAGATGCATGTGAAGGACATGAGCGGGAGACAAGAGCAGATATGAGATGAATCACTATAGTGTGCTGTGTGATGATGCTCTACTTTATTAGCAAAATACACAGAGAAGCCCAAGGGATGTATAACTGCACTTCTTTGGTGTTTTTCAGACATTTTCTCCCACAGTAACTGTGAATATGTGTAAGCAAGACGAATGAACCGATGCACTACGAAAGTATTCAATAAATCAATGATGCCCGTATTTTGAGAAGACAATATTCCTACTGAGCTGATGATATTCCTTTTTACATGCAGCGTCCACACTGTTTGTCCTGAGGCTAGGATTTCAATAATAAGTTTGCCACCAAAAGCAGCTTAATTTGGAATATCTAAACGGACTCTGATGTTTGCATGACCCCAATCAAACGTTGAGTATTGTCATATTGTGAACATCAGTGTGCATGTAAACGACGCCAGTGTGACCAGGTTAGATGTCAAGTCATCAGAATGAATGCGCTGTAATTAGAGCACAGAATGGACGCAAGACTTTTTGTAATAATAAACTGATGGAAACAAAATGATGGAATCAAGAAACGTCAATTTTCTTTTTTCTTTTCTCTTATTAATAAGTAAAATACCATTCCCGGTGGTTAGACGTGCTCTGGCCGCAGCAGCATGGAGGCGTTGAGGTTTGTTAAACTGCTGTTTTGCCTACACAGGGATAAACACAGGGATTTTCTTGAAGTCTCCTAATTTAATCCTCCAGTCCCTAATCTGGTGTGAACCCCCTAAACCCTTCCTCGCACAAAAGCAGACCGGCATAATCCCTGGAGCAGAGACCGGCCACTCACTCTCTCGGCCTCTCGGCCGCTGGTTAAGTCTACAGCGGAGAGCGGGAACACGCTCACGTCACATGATCTTCATCCTCCACTCTTTTCTATGTTCGCTTGTCAGTGTTTCCTCATCCTCTGTCCATCTTCCCACAGATGTGTCTCAGCGGTAAACCATAGAACACTAACGTTAAAAATAGTAACACCATCACGAACGTCGGGTATATTTCACCCGATATAATGTACCTGATAAAATATACCTGATAAAATACAACAATACAAGGCAAGTTGAAGTACTCTTCTTTTATGTTACCCTATAGAACAGGTATCATGGGGGGGACCCTGAAAAAAGGCGAAAAAATCGGGTGAAAAATTAGGGAATCGTCAATAAAATATGATTAAAAATATAAATAATGGAGCTGTGAACTTGTTCTTTGGTCAGGTCGTTCCTGGGACATGTTAAGTAGACGGAATGAAGAAGTACAGGACAGAGGACACACAGAAGAGAGGTAAAGACCAAACACATCGCTCGTAAAAATTTAAAACAACAGACGGCGAAGAGAGAATCTGGTCCACAAACGATCCGCCCTTTCTTTGGCTCGCTACTGCAACCAGAGACAAGTCTGTTCCCGTCACTCCGGCTCTCTGCAGAACATACAGTAAGAATTAAAATGGCAGAAACGGATCGCCTTGAGGAGCTCCCCCACCGTTATTAAAATAAACACATTATTTGGAGAAAATCCACGATTAGGGCCAAAGGAAACAAAGGCCCCTCGCTTTGGGGGCGGATGGTCCAAAGAATGAGCGGCGGAGGAAGGGAAGGTCGGTGGGTGGAGATGGACGTGTGTGTGTGTGTGTGTGTGTGTGTGTGTGTGTGTGTGTGTGTGTGTGTGTGTGTGTGGGTCACAGCAGGGGGCTAATTCTCCGCATGCCCTGTCGCAGCTGTGCCCCTGCAACTGACTGACAGATCCCTGTGCGTAGGGGGTTCCTGCATATGTCAGAACAGCGAGGGGCCTGCCAACTTCCTGTTTCAGTTTTCACACTTTGTATCGCAGTCCATCTTAAAGTTCCCTCTGGGGAGCCGCTTGTCACCATTTTATCTCCTCCTCCGGCCAGAAGGTCGTTATGCTGCAGGCTAATGGTGACGATGTTCTGAGGGGAAAAACTAAATATACATACATATTTGTTTAGTATTGTATTAGTATCATTCATTTAAATTCTGTGGAAATCCTCTTTTTTGGCCTCGAAAATGTCATACCCAAAACTAAAAAAGGTATATCTCTGCAACCACTAGGGCCATTTTAATAATGTTGTGTTATAATAAAATAGTATAATGTGAGTTGTGTGTTCAGATGTGTAAATATCAGTCTATATGTTACTGGTTTTGAGTAAATTAAGAAGTGAATTATACAGTTTTTACAGCAATATCTGCCATAGAGCCCATATGGGCTCCACAGTTTAAGGGGTTTTAAGGGACTCTCTTAAAGACATATTGACATATTGTCCCTTGCAATAAAAGTGACTATTACATTGATTTATTGATTTATTCATCACCTCTCACAACACTTCATCAACCATCTCGCTAAACTGCTGATTCTTTCTCGTAAAAATGTGAATTTCCGTGACGTTAAACCCTTAATCGTGTGACTGTTTTCCAGGTCAGTGCTCTGTCAACCAGGAGCTCAGTTACTGATGCACCACTTTGTGGAATAATTCAGATGTTTGTCTCAAATCCTCTCAAAGTAAACTCAGATGACGTCTCCCAAACTGCTGTGAGAAGCAAGTCTCAGAGAAAACCCCATTCCAGTTATGTCTGGGGGGAAAACTAAACATAAAGTACGACAAATGCTGACTTACTTGAAAACAGATGATTTCTTTGACCTTGATCTGAAAGCTGCTCACAGGGCAGCGGGCCGCAGTGAGGCAGCCCCTCCTGTGGCGGGACCCTCAGCGCAGTAACCTTATATCAAAGCTCGCTTGTAGCGGAGCAGCCGGGGAGGAGCACATCAATTATTGAGGAGCATACGGTAACAAGCTGTGAGCCAGAGACGGCCTCTTGTAAGGAAGACGAGCGCCGTGTCCGATCATCTGAGTTAACCTCCTTCTACCCCGACTGAGAGAGATATCACTCTCTCTCTTAACACACTACACACACATGTCAGGGTTACGATGGGGGGCTTCTGTTCTGCTCCTACACAAACACACACAACATCACACACTCTCTGTCAGACACACACACACAGCTGAGTGGCTAAAGGGCAGTTATTGGCTCAAACAGGGGAACAACATGTCAGCCTCAGGGGAGTTAGAGGGAACCTGCTGGAGCAGAGAGGGCTGTTTGCATCACTCTGTGTTCACTCTATGTGTTCACTCTATGTGTTCACTCTGTGTGTTCACTCTATGTGTTCACTCTATGTGTTCACTCTATGTTCACTCTATGTGTTCACTCTCTGTGTTCACTCTATGTTCACTCTGTGTGTTCACTCTATGTGTTCACTCTATGTGTTCACTCTATGTTCACTCTATGTGTTCACTCTCTGTGTTCACTCTATGTGTTCACTCTCTGTGTTCACTCTATGTTCACTCTATGTGTTCACTCTCTGTGTTCACTCTGTGTTCACTCTCTGTGTTCACTCTGTGTTCACTATGTGTTCACTATGTGTTCACTCTCTGTGCGTCACTCTCAGTGTTCACTCTCTGTGTTCACTCTATGTTCACTCTGTGTGTTCACTCTATGTGTTCACTCTATGTGTTCACTCTATGTTCACTCTATGTGTTCACTCTCTGTGTTCACTCTCTGTGTTCACTCTGTGTGTTCACTCTCTGTGTTCACTCTATGTGTTCACTCTCTGTGTTCACTCTCTGTGTTCACTCTACGTGTTGACTCTCTGTGTTCACTCTATGTGTTCACTGTATGTGTTCACTCTCTGTGTTCACTCTGTGTTCACTCTCTGTGTTCACTCTCTGTGTTCACTCTATGTGTTCACTCTCTGTGTTCACTCTCTGTGTTCACTCTCTGTGTTCACTCTATGTGTTCACTCTCTGTGTTCACTCTCTGTGTTCACTCCCTGCACTTCACTCTCTGTGTTCACTCTATTAATTCACGCGGAACCAAAGGGCGGTCTGGAAAATCTCTCTGTCCTAAGCCCCTCCCACAAGAGGAGAACGGGCACATGCACTCCACATGCACCTCAAATGCACTCCACATGCACCTCACATGCACTCCACATGCACTCTTCTGATAGCAACCTGTGCAGGAGCTCCTCATGTCTTAATCATGCTTTCAACGAAGGATGAGGAGCAGAGCTGCAGGAAGAGAGAGGTTCTGTTCCCTCAGACCAACAAGAAGCTGAAAGGTTTTTATGGAATTATTGCCCAATGACACCAAACATAAAGCTCCACGCCCATCTTCAGGCATAGATGTTGTTCATGCTGACAAAAGTGTCAGTTTTGTTCAAGAGTAGAATCCAGCTGAATTATTTCACTTTGAAAGAACTGCTCCTGAAAACTGACCGCAAGATGAAAAAGTTGCATTAATAAGTTAGCCGCTATTTGAAAACTAGAAACAGTGTGTTCTCTAAAGAAGTGTCGTAATAAGTTATTCCGAACATGAACAAGCATGTTCTCATTAGCATGTTTATTTTGGGATTCAGTTCAAATTCTGTAAATGAAACAACACAAAGGCAACAAGAAGTACCGACATGAAAACACAGCAGCAGCTACAGGGAGTGATCTTTTTAATCCGGCTTCCAAGTTACAGACACAAAGAAAGTCAAGATACCGGCTCAGAGCCCGAGTAGATATAGAGAATACATTGAACCTGTTCCAAAGCAGCGTCACTCATATTCACTCACTCTTCCTTTCTTTTGCAAAAATGGATTTAAATATCTTTTTCTTCTTCTTCCAAGCCCAATGTTGCTTTCATCTCTTTTTTTCCACTGACCCCTGTTTTCATAAAGTTAATGAATATGACAGCAGGTCCTCTGGTCCTCTCAACGTGTCCGTGGCCCCAACGCAGAAGATTGTTCCTCATGTAAATGTCTCGCGCAGGAGGACATGTGTTCACATCCCAGAGACACGATGTGGTCTGAGCGCCAGCATCAAGGCTGAGCAGCGACTTTCTGAATGCTCAGTGTTGATGCTCATGGCCAAACAGAACGAGGCTCTATTTATCATGTCAACATAAACATAAAGCGAGAGGGAGAGGAAGACACCTCAATGTATGGTGTGGATATATTATAATAGTATGTATTCAAATGTAATACTGCTATAACCTTTTTGAATGAGTTTGTGCAAAGATACAGAATAATCGTGAAGAAGTAAATATAAGAGAAAATTAAGGAAAGTCTGAAATTTACAGTCAAACATTCTGGCTATGAAAGCTGCTACACACACACACACACACACACACACACACACACACACACACACACACAGGGTTGACCATGGCGACGGCCCTCTGATCACAGAGTGTTTGTTTCCTCAGGCCCGCGACCTTCGACCCCTCGACGGGGAAAGGTCGAGTGCCTCTGCAGCTCAGCGCTAATGATCCGTTAAACACCCTCAGCTGTGTGTGTGTGTGTGTGTGTGACAGAGTGCGCTGTGTTTAAACCGACACCTCTGCAACACGAGGCCTTTATCTTCTGCCTCAGAACGACAACCGACACGTGCCGTGCTCACTTTTTCATTTTTTCTGTCACAATTGACAGCAGATGAACACAAAAAAACTAAAATATCACACGTGTGTGTCATCACGTCACGGGAGGAATAAACTCCAACATTCCAGCCTCCAATGGACTGAGACACGCACCTCCGCCACGACTCCTTTTTAACGGCACGAATTTTATGAGTTAGATCAGACACAGACGGAGGGCCACAGCCGGAGGGCCACAGGGGCTACAGGGGCTACAGCCGGAAGGCCACAGGGGCCACAGGGGCCACAGCCGGAGGGCCACACTCAGCTGCTCCATTGGATTTCTGGTAAAAAAGGAACGTTCCCACGCGACGCAAATCCCCGCCACGCCAAAAAAGAAACAACGAAACAACAACAACATCGACGGAGTCGAAGGGGACCGCTCTCTGAGGGCCGGGGCCACGGGGCTACAGAGCCGGGTCCGGGGCAACAGGGCGGGGCAACAGGGCGGGGCCACAGGGCAACAGGGCCGGGCCACAGGGCAACAGGGCCGGGGCCACTGGGACCCCGGTCCACAGGGCTGGGTACGAGGGCCACAGGGCCGCAGGGTTGGGTCCGGGGCAACAGGGCCGAGGCCAAAGAGCCACAGGGCAACAGGGCCACAGGGCCACAGGGCCGAGGCCACAGGGCAACAGGGCCACATGGCCACAGGGCAACAGGGCAACAGGGCCACAGGGCTGAGGCCACAGGGCCACAGGGCAACAGGGCCACAGGGCAACAGGGCAACAGGGCCACAGGGCCAAGGCCACAGGGCCACAGGGCAACAGGGCCAGGGCCACAGGGCCCCAGGTCCACATGGCTGGGTACGAGGGCCACAGGGCAACAGGGCCGGGGCCACAGGGCCCTTCCAAGTACAGTTGCAACCGTTGTCTTAGGCCCTTGTTTCCCTCCCAGACCCTTTGAGCCTGACCCTGTTCCTTCAAGCTGTGGAGGATAACACGTTCCTACAGTGTGATAGCAAGAGCACATTTTATTATGACTTATTCATCTTTCTTTCTCCCTCTCTCCCTCTCCTTAATTTATAATTCATTTGATCTAAAATTTCATTAATTTTCTAAAATGTTCCAATGCTCCGTGCTGGGCTGAGGCAAAGGGGTTTCCTTTCTTTGTCCAACCCTCTTTTGTAGTCTCCTATTATTCTTTTATGTAGCAGCCTTGTAGAGGTTATCGTCTTCTGAGGGCAAACAGCGCTCTGTGAAAAGTTTTAATCAGTTTTAATGAGTGGGGTCAGAGCGGGAAGCAGAGAGGAAGACGAGCTGGAAGCAGAGAGGAAGACGAGCGGGAAGCAGAGAGGAAAACGAGCTGGAAGCAGAGAGGAAGACGAGCTGGAAGCAGAGAGGAAGACGAGCGGGAAGCAGAGAGGAAGAGAGAGGGAGAGATAGCCGCCTCGGAAACATACAGACATTTTTTTTTTTTTATAAATCTTTTCGACATTTTCTTTCTCTCTCATTTGCTCTCCTCACTTTATTTTGCGCCGGTCCTTCTGATAGTCAGATTGAGCTCAAATTGCATCGGCATGTCATGCGCATGGGAACAGATTACAGATAATGAAGAGACGTTCATGTTGGGCCCTTTATCTTCAAAGTATCATTCCAATCAGACACCAAGACTGCAACACGAAGGCGGGACTTTATTTCTAAAGCCGTCTGTCAATCACCATCCAAATATTTCCATGGTGACCGTGCCGAGGTCCAATCCTCCACCTCGTCTGCTTTGAATTCCTCCGCGGTGATAAAGCTAGTTTAATCTTTCTACTTCTACAATCCCTGACTTTTTATCATTCTCTGAAATCCTTAGATATTCCTCTTTTACCTTCTCCGCTTAAAGTTACCTCGCTTTTCTTCACTCAGTCTTTATCAAATGTAAGCGGCCATTCTTCTGGCTTTGGCCTTGGACTATAATCTTCTTCCAGGCGATAGTCTAAGTCATTCCATTATTAGCATTTTACAGCCAAGGCTCTTTGTAGCACGGTCTCCGTTTAGACCTGCGGCACAGATATGACATTCTTGGATTGGATTGAGAGGCCACTAGTGTGTCATATTTAGAAATGCTCAGATGTGACTTCATGAGACAAGTTTGGATCCTCAGGTCAGTTCATCTGTGCCTCAACACCTCGACAGAGTAAATTTTACTTCATCGGACGTTGGACTTCTGCAAAGTCTATAGAAAAGACACAATAAAGTGACAGAAGATATTATTATGCAAACTCTATCAGAACTGGAATACGTGCAAAAAGATTGCATGTCTGCATCGCTTGTATGGACGTGGATTTGTTTCATGTTATTTTCAACATAAATACGTATAAGAACACGTAGTCTGGAAAATGGTCAAATCAGCATGGAATAGCAAGGATCGAACCGCCGGTCCTCTGATTGAAGGACAACCCGATCTTCCACTGAGCCGCAGTTATGTTGGCGTGGTTCCACTAAGAGCCTCCACAAGCAGCTGGTCATTGGCAACGTGGGCTCCACATTAATGTTGGACACATCAATCAGAACTGGACATGTCCTCATGTGTTCTCAATTACTACGTTACTGGTTTCGGAGGTTATTGTTTGGTTACAATGAGTTTTGCTCACACAGGCACTTCAGTCCGCTATGGGATCCTTTGGGCAGGAAGCGAGGGGAGCGCTACGCTGCGTTCACACCAAACGCGTTGCGAATTTGACGCGCGTGTAGATCACATGCAAAGTCAATGCACAGATGCGCTAGGTTGCTAAAATGTTCTGCCGGGCGGCGCGAATGACACGAGTTGAAATTTTCCGAGTCTGCCGAAAAATTCACCTGACACTGAGTTGCGTAATGAAGCTCCGCCCCTCATCACTCGTCCTGCCGTTGCTGAATCACTGCTGCTGGTAGCGGCTTCATTCAGACGCTGTTGTGGGACTACGGGTAATATTATGAACCCAGACACCATGGAGTTTGATGTTCCCACGTATGTGGAGTTTACACAACAAGTATAAAGCAGAACTAGTGGTTATTTCCATGGTGGATGGAGGAAACGATAACTGTTTTTACGGAGATAAGCCATTTCAGGCGCGAGTAACATTCGCAACGCTTTTGGTGTGAACGCTTCCTCATGCAGGACACCACGCAGCCTGCAGTGACGTATTGCTGTGCTTTCAGGTGCTAAAAGTGGTGAAAAACTGTATACAAGTACTGACACAGATGTATCACATGGCTTGTTAGGACCCCCTGCCGTCACTTTCTAATGCACTGGGTGACCTCAGCATCCTGGTACCGGCTCTTCATGTCCCAGTCTGATGCCCAAACTGCTGCTTCTACAAGGTCACAAGGTGCATGTAGTGTCATTTCAACACGATTGCACAACTAAATGCAGACTGTAGTCCCATTTGGATATATATATATATATATATATTATATATATATATATATATATATATATATGTATATATATATATAATATATACATTATATATACTATATATATATATATATATATATATATATATATAATATATATATATATATATAGTATATTATATATATCCAAATGGGATATATATATATATATATATATATATATATATATATATATATATATATATATATATATATAGTATATATATATACGTATATATATACTATATATATATATATATATATATATATATATATATATATATCTATATATATATAGATATATATATATATATATATATATATATATATATATATGTATATATAGATATATATATATATATATATATATATATATATCTATATATATATATATATATATATATATATATATATATTACTGTATTCTATATCTGTATTGGCAGGAAAAGAAATACATATTACTGTTATTACATTTTGTATTTTAAATGAAATACATCCATGCTCTTGGCCTTGTTGCCCCTTAGCTTGGTGCTGTGAGGTTTTAACTCTAAACCGCTCCTTCTGAACTACACGTGTTCTCTGGTGGAAGGAGGACGCAGCAGGTTGAGTTTCTAAATGTTTCCTGTGTGTTGAAGCAGCGCTTCAGACTGAAGCTGAGCTGCAGACTGAAGCTGAGCTGCAGACTGAAGCAGCGGTCCAGTCGCCACAGATGTGAGATCCCAATGTAGAATTCCACCCGACTCAGCTCACCTCTCTCACACCATGAGGCCACAAAGCCCCGTTGATCTTCCTCCTGCCAACGCTTCTGTGTCTTCCTCTCTCGTGTGCCAAGGGAAAAGGTTAGTGTGTGTGTGTGTGTGTGTGTGTGCCCATATCTCCATCATCCCTATTATCTCTTTCCCCACTCATCCAAATGTCACGACATCTTTCTTGCAAATGTCTTCCTCTGTGCATGATTTGGGAATATGTGTGTGTCTTTTTGTATGTTTTCATACGCACTTGCTTTTGTGTGCACTGAGTGTGTTACCGATTGAGCGACTGTGTGTGTGTGTGTGTGTGTGTGTGTGTGTGTGTGTGTGTGTGTGTGTGTGTGTGTGTGTGTGTGTGTGTGTGTGTGTGCTAAAGCCTCAGCCTCCCAGCGGCGCCGGACCCGGAGCTCAGAGGGCCGGCGCTCCGCCCGGGTGTCGATAAGCGGCCCCTCTTCAAAGGGCGCCGAGGAAAAGGCATCTCGGCCTGTCAAAGCCGGACAAATTCCCCGCTAACACCCTGAGCCTCGCTGCTCCAACAGTTTAAAGAGCGAGGGGGAGGAGAGCAGGTGCTGAAGAGAAAGGGACGGCGAGCGGTGATGTCATCAAAGTCTCAGCTCGGGCTTGAACGCCACACATTTTAATACAGACAAGTCGATGCATAGAGTTTGAAAGCAGTGAACATCTAGCAGGGAGGGAGGTCTGATGAGAAGACGTTATCGGTTATATTAAGTCCCGTGACGTTGTGGAAGTGCAACTCTAACGAACTGAAATAACCATGCAGAGTTCTATGATATCTATTGGCAGGAATTAATCAACTGGATATGGATTTGGACGGGTCAGAAACACAAGTTGTGGAAATCAAGTTTCAACCTCTAAGGCTGAAAAATTAAGCCAACGCGAAAGTGCAGTTCCTCAAGTGGCCATTTGGGGCAGGCTCCAAAAAGCCCATCCCCATAGAGCCTAATGTTGAAATGCATGATTAAAGGTAAGGTGATTTCCGTCACCGGCTTGCTGCTACTGCAGCAGCTATGTGTTGTGCTGTTTGTGCCTTCTGGAGAATGTTATACTGGTCACATCTTAGCACTGGAGAAATTCAAGCCTTCAGAATGATGGTCCATAGCGGGTGACGTCATGTTGGTTTCTTTTAAATCTGTGTGTAGGAATGTGAAAATATGTCTTTGTCGCTGTCTTTGTAATAGATGGATTTACAAAATGTTCTGCCAGCGTCAGGTAACTTATGATTGGCAATCATCCAGCAAATGATTGGTTTTGCAGTATGTAGTTACCAGTCTATAGTTACCAGTCTGTAGCTACCAGTATGTAGTTACCAGTCTGTAGATACCAGTCTGTAGCTACCAGTCTGTAGCTACCAGTCTGCAGCTACTAGTCTGCAGCCACCAGTCTGCAGCTACCAGCCTTCAGCCAGGAGACCAGCATGACCAGTGGAGTGTTGCCGGTGGAACCAGAGGATCGTGTTGTGTGCGTATAAGTTCTACAGAAGAAGAAGAGAGGCTATAAAGTCTTGTTTCATCGCTGGTGTTCATTTGTTCTCAAGAACAACACGAGAGTCTCAGTCGCAGTGAAGATGTTATTTTATTCATTATATAATTATATATAGAATATGCAGAAATATAAGAGCTGAGGAATTTTTGTGGAAGGCAAAGTGATTAAAAATTAAACAATGCAGAAAAGCACTGTTACCTAAAGGGATGCTGGAGTACATTTCTCTGCTTTTTATTTTATCTTCATCTTGACTCCCTCTTCCCCAAACCGCTTTCATTTCTTTGCTTTTTTTCCTTCAATTTTTTGGTTGGAGATTTCTTTAAAGCTGCTTCTCCGCAGGCGCGCATGCTTCCTGTGTGTGTGTATGTGTGTATGTGTGTGTGTGTGTGTGTGTGTGTGTGTGTGTGTGTGTGTGTGTGTGTGTGTGTGTGTGTGTGTGTGTGTGTGTGTGTGTGTGTGTGCAGCAGCATCCAGGCTATTTGTCATGGCTGTTTGCTGGGTCAGTCCAGATAAACTAATGTGTCGGCTCCGTGCTGACCAGAGCGTCTGCAATATGCAAAGACTTTAAATTATTTCACTGCCCAGTGGCTCGCTGAACAAGTAGAGAGGAAGAGGAGCGAGAAGGGGAGGAGGAGGAGGAGGAGGAGGAGGAGGAGGAGGAGGGCTGTGAGAATGAGGAGAATAAGGAGAGAGAGAACAAAATGGTAAATGGGAGTAACATATTGGAGGGCATGGAGAAAAAACAAGAGAAAGGACATTTGGTTACACTGTAAATATATATAGTTTGGTGTGTTTATTCACCTTGTTAATATATTAGTATAAAATGCATATCATTTATATAATATGTAGATGTACATATGTTTAGATATGTACTCACTACTTGTATATATATTTTAATTACTTGTATTATTGCTATCATTTTTATCATGTACCTTGTTTTTTTAGGTCTATTCTATTTTGTTAAAAATGTAAAATAAAAAAAGAAATGACATTGTGGGCAGATTGAAGAACAATTTATTGGCACAGTGGTTTCAGTTTATAACTAAAGGAGGTAGAGTTCTCTCCAGTAAGTGCACATTTTCTTCAAGCTGATTTTGTGAACATTAACTGTCAACAGTTATGCCCAAATACGTCACGTGACAATGTGTGTGTCATGTGACCATGTGTTTGTCATTTGTGTGTGTGTGTGTGTGTGTGTGCAGGCCTTATACCCCCACCCACCAGTCATCACATACACACACACGCACACAGAAACAAACACGCAAACACACACACACACACAGATACACACACACACACACACACACACACTCAGTCCTACAGATGCTGGCGATCATTACGGTCTTCTATTTCGTCAAACCTTTAGATTCTGCCTTTTTGCCTCAAGCTGACAACTGCATGAGGGGAGATTTATTTTTTTGTTTCAATGTTGGCAAAGGATCAGACAAGCTGCACAGTGTGTATTAAAATGTCAGTTTAAAATGAAAATAAACAACTTAGGGGTGGAAAAAAGGCGATACTGCCAATATCAGCCCCACCCCCCAGAGAGACTTTCCCTGGGACGGACTGGGTCTGACCCTGGGGCCGGCGGAGACTGACAGGTGTGGAGGCTGGATCTCAGAGCCGCGGGGCTTCACCTGTTTGAACGGCAGCAGCTTCAGGGGTTAGTTTGAGAATCTAAGAATAAACAACGATAAGGCTCCAACTTCATTCTGCTGCACAACACGGGCAACGAATACGAAGAATGTCTCAACATTAAAGCTCTGACACTAAAGCTAAAAACACTTAAAAGCTTAAAACACTAAAGCTCTGTGAAGACAAAGCTCTGGATGTGTCGTCCAACATCGTCTCCTCAAACCTGCAACCTCTCCCCAAACCTGCTCCTCAAACCTCTCCCCTAACCTCTCCCCAAACCACTCCCTTAACCTCTCCCCAAACCTTCTCCCCTAACCTCTCCCCAAACCTGCTCCCCAAACCTCTCCTCTCCAAACCTCTCCTCCCCAAATCTCTCCCCAAACCTGCTCCCCAAACCTCTCCTCCCCAAACCTCTCCTCCCCAAACCTGCTCCTCAAACCTCTCCTCCCCAAACCTCTCCTCCCCAAACCTGCTCCTCAAACCTCTCCCCAAACCTGCTCCTCAAACCTCTCCTCCCCAAACCTGCTCCCCAAACCTCTCCTCCCCAAACTTCTCCCCAAACCTCTCCCCAAACCTGCTCCCCTACGCTTCTCTAAGCCGGAGTACAACGGCAGCCATTAGCTACTTTCACAAACTGACCATGTGACAAGCACGTGTGTGTGGCCTTTCAGAACATGTGTAGACATTTAGCTGTATGTATATATTGTATACACTGTTATATAAAGGGTGTAATAGTACAACAAATTCAGAGTACTTCAGTTTTTGGGTCACAGTTCGGTATGTTTTTGGTCCAACAGGGAACACGACCCGCAAATAAATGGTGTTGTTAATTTATTTAGAAGATGGGTCCATAATTCCTACTCAAATGTTGTGTATTGTACGTCTGTTATTTAAACGTTAAGTATTTCTGATTCTGCAGCTCCATCATGAGCCTACAGAGCAGAACACTAACATGCTCACTGAGGGAGGCTCCATCTCCTAACCACAGATGTTATGTGTCTGTACACGGTGATGCTCTACGTTTCAGTTAAAGGCTGAAAACCGTCACCTTTTGCTTTTCATTACAACAAAAAACACAAATGTAGACTCACTTCCTCCAGTCCCGACATGCATAAATGTTGACCGCTATCAACAAAGACCTTTCACCTCACCAGAACCCTGCTCTCCTTCCTCTTCTTCTTCCTCTTCTCACCAGGACCCTGCTCTCCTTCCTCTTCTTCTTCCTCTTCTCACCAGAACCCTGCTCTCCCTCCTCGTCTTCCTCTTCTCACCAGAACCCTGCTCTCCTTCCTCTTCTTCTTCCTCTTCTCACCAGAACCCTGCTCTCCTTCCTCTTCTTCTTCCTCTTCTCACCAGAACCCTGCTCTCCCTCCTCGTCTTCCTCTTCTCACCAGGACCCTGCTCTCCTTCCTCTTCTTCTTCCTCTTCTCACCAGAACCCTGCTCTCCCTCCTCGTCTTCCTCTTCTCACCAGGACCCTGCTCTCCTTCCTCTTCTTCTTCCTCTTCTCACCAGGACCCTACTCTCCTTCCTCTTCTTCTTCCTCTTCTCACCAGAACCCTGCTCTCCCTCTTCTTCTTCCTCTTCTCACAAGAACCCTGCTCTCTTTCCTCATCTCCCCAGAACCCTGCTCTCCTTCCTCATCTTCACCTACTCCCCAGAACCCTGTTCTCCCTCCTCGTCTTCCTCTACTCATCAGAATCCTGCTCTCCTTCCTCATCTTCCTCTTCTCACCAGAACCCTGCTCTCCTTCCTCATCTTCCTCATCTTCCTCTTCTCAACCCTGCTCTCCTTCCTCGTCTCCTACCCTATAAGCTAAGTGCGCTGCCTGCTCCCTTCCCCTTCACCCCCCTTCCTGCAATTGTATAAATATACGATTAACAAAGAAGAAAAGGCATCATTTGTTTGGGCGCGGTCCCAGAGCGCGTGGTTCTGGCCCCGTGTTCAACACGGGATCGTTTGTTGGCGTTAACTAGCACACGTGTCGGAAATAAACAGCGCTGCTCGCTCCATTAATAACACGCCTCGCTTTGTGCCGCTGGTTCTGCTGCGGCTGCATTTTGTTACTTACCGTCTTACTTTCCTCGTCTTCGTGTGTGTGTGTGTGTGTGTCTGTGCTGTACTTTACTTGTTGTATTCATATGGAGGTACGAATAGATATGAAAACATAAAACAGTGATCAGAAGACGATCATTTTATAGACTTGACTTGTTGAAAAGAGTTTGAGTCTGAGCATCGTGTGTACACACAACACAATGTACACACTGTGTGTACACTGTGTGTACAATGTGTACACTACACTCATCGTTCTGAGTGTACTGTACCACAGTGTGTGTGTAGTGGCAGCCGTCAGGCACACTGGATGGTCCTTTTCCTGGCATTTGTGAACATGCATCCATAAATTAATGTAAAAAAACAAAAAAGTAATGTGTGTGCGTGTTTGTGTGTGTTTGTGCGTGTCTAAGAATGACTATTTTTGGGTGGCTGGCATTCAGGAAAAACTTGCAGAATGTCACAAGAATCAAATAACCCGAAAATAAAACCCTCCATCCCCTTGCACACAACAGAAAGAAGCAATGAAAAAAAAAGAAAAACTTTCCCTCTCATGAATATGTAAATACATCACAGAGGAGTCGGTGCTTGTTTGAAGAACTGCTGCTTTTGTTTCCCGGCAATTAATAGTACAAACAACTGCTCTCTGTCTCTGTCTCTCTCTCTCTCTCTCTCTCTCTCTCTCTCTCTCTCTCTCTCTCTCTCTCTTTCTCTCTCTCTCTCTCTCTCTTTCTGTTCTCTGAGAAGTCGTGAATAAATTGTTGTAATATTTTGAGAAAAATAAAATCGTAATATCACAAAAATTTAGTGGACTTTTTATGCAAATACATTCTCCACATGTCAAGGAAAACTCTGTCTCTCCTACATTCTGCTGTGCATTACGTTATTGAGACTCTGCGCTAACATCAACACGCTAACTCTTAAAATGACAATGCTAGCATTAAATAGGTCAAGGTTAGGTTAAGTTTTGACCCGTTAATGGCGCTCGATAAAAAAGTTAGGGGATCACCACAATGGTTACCAAATGATGTGCAACATTTTTAGGAAATCCAAGTTGACGAGATAGTTCAGTCTGAGCCTCAGTGGTCGAGCAACAGACTGACGTTGCCGTCCCCAGAGCCGCGCCGCTAGCTAGCATGGCTAATGCGTTGCTCAGGGGGCGCATTGCGATTGTCCAAACGTTGTCAATAACCCAAACACCCAATTCCTGAAATCAAGAGAGAAGTTATTTCCTCCCAGACTTCTTCTATACAATCTGACTTCTTTTTGAAACCAGAGGTGGCGCCCCCTGCTGGTCAGTATGGAGCTAGCGTCACGGTTTTGTTCTTCACATCTGCAAGACTATGATTTGATTTTACCAGCCAACCAGGATCGTGAAGCTTGGTTTTGAAATGCTATCCAGCTGACGCAGACGGGACTTTAAGCTCGCTTCATTCCCGCTGACGGAGTTGTGTTACAAAGAATGTGAAACAATCTTTGTAGGCGGCGCAATTGCCTTAGAGTCCAAAGTAAAACAAAATGCAAGCGCATGTGACAGATGCAAAAATGCGATTTTATGAGTTGATAAATGTTTCAAGCTAATGTAACATTATTTCTGCTACCTAGCAACAGCTAACTTCAGGCTGCTGAAACGGGACAAACGGGTTTGGTCTGCACACAAGGCCACAGTCATTTGAACTGAATACTTCAGCACCAGAGTGCTGGTGTGGGTGGTTGCTGTGTCCAAACCTCATTTTTGCTAGACACCCCAGTCCTCAATCTTCATATTTTGATAAATAGCTGGGGGGGGGGCTGTCACATTTCATGAGGAGCCAAGTGCTGAGAGAAGAGGGCATCTGTCCACCCTGCACAGGCTACTGCTCAAATATTAATAATGATAACGAGCAAAGGGCTGACCAGGGCCCGGGGCCCACAACAAGCGTCCCCTTATTAGAATAACCCCTGCAACTCTCTATGTCTCTCTCACACACACACACACACACACACACACACACACACACACACACACACACACACACACACACACATGCACTCGAGTGAATATGGACATGAACTTGTGCACATGACAATATGACAGGCAATATGCACATATATGCGCACGCGAATGCATGCAGGCCGACAAAGACATATTCCGAAGACGGATAACGTGAGAGTATGCAAACGCACACAAATGGGACAGGCATGCAAATGGGAACCCATTGGGACTGGGAGAGGATTCCCCTCTGGCCAGAGAGCCCAGACTCTCTGTCACCTCCTGACCCATGTCACACACAATCAGCCTCCCAGTCCAACACACACACACACACACACACACACACACACACACACACACACACACACACACACACACACACACACACACACACACACACACACACACACACACTTAAACTCTCCCTGTCTGTTTCCAACACCACATCAGCACCCCCACCTTCACACAGTGGCTGTGTCTCTTCCATGCGTCCACACACACACACACACACACACTGAGACACAGCGGGTGCCTCACCTCTGGACCCCGCCGGTCATTAGTATGGAGACCTGTCTGTGTTTGTTTGGCTTCTAATGGACCATTTAAATGCAGAATATTCACAGCAGACAGGGCCATCCTGGGGGACGGAGCACACGGAGGCCTGAATATGCTTTGGCTCCATTATCCTGGAGGAAGTTATCCTTATTATCATCACACAATGCCGCTCTGACTGGCAATGAGTTGGTGCGCTCTGGCCCTCGGCTGACTCTCCATGCGGAGCGGTTTGACCGGCAGCGCTCAGCACATGTGACTGTAACTGATGAAAATGTCATGTATTTTACTTCACATCTCACTTTCCTTGATGCATTTAGGATGATAGATATTGTCTCTGGGATTTTGCTATTGTCTCCTTCCACCTACAGTACACCAAAGGGAATGTGTTGTTAAGAATATGTTGGATAGTCAGTCCTCCAACATTCCTGATGTTGCATCCAGTTGTACACAAAATCATGTTGCATTGCAGAGCTGATAGAAGATGTACAATAGAATGCCACTAAAAGTGAAGTTCCTCTCAGCTGAATCGTTAGCAGACCGCTCAGAACCTTCAAGGGGACCGGTGTTAGAGACATGTGTTCTCATCCCAACGTGAGGATGAATTATGATGATGAAGGTACATGCTTTCCCTTCTTGCTTATGTTTTGTCAATGCACTCAGTGCTTTGGTTTAAATAGACAACGTTGACCTTGTGTTTACTGCGACCGCAGACAAGCGCCGTAGTTTTGTACACACTACCCAACAGCGCATAGGTCATAGCAGAAATAATACAAGGAAGATGATTGTATGAATAATTAGAGCGGCAGTGGATATAATTGAATCCAAATCTGCACATGCAAGGAATGTGATGAGGGAAAAGGACAAGAACAAAGTTGAACAGACAAAGGCAAAGAATAGAAAACAATGCTATGTACACAGGGAATGAAATATGAATATAATTATTAAATGACAGGATGTAAGCAGTAGCAATGACCAACAATAAATAAGAGATGAGGCCTAACAGAACTGAAACTGAGAGCCGGTTCCCCAGCTGAAGGTTCTCCTCTCTTTCTACTTTTGGCGGAACCGTAACTTAAGTGATGTCATCAGTCCTCGACGTCTTCACGGGAAAACAACAGCAGCCAGCTCTGTTTTAAAGGAAGTGAACAAGTGTTTTACAAAATGTAATTTCTTTTAATTCTATTGGAGCAAAATCACTTCATTGTTCTATTTTCAAGCCAAAGAGGTTCTTCTCCAGAGCCTCTAGAGAATTGTGGAGAAATTGCAGAGTGCTTGGATTTATGTATTTGTTTGGGGACCTTCTTTTCTTTCCTAGGATAGAAGATGTAAACACTGATGTAATTACTGTCACTGCAGAATTCTGCCCTTCAGAGTTATTCATAAACACAACCATTAACTTTCAGGGATGGAGCCTTTACAGAGCTTCAACTTAAAGGATTACAGGTTTACACAATACAAATCTAATTCACAGAAACTCTGGTCTGAGTGACGGTGAAGCAGAGGAAGGTCACAATGAGGAAGAGCACCAGTCGTCTCCTCCTGGGGGTTTCATGCCTGTTCTGCTATATTCCGGTTATGGCTTTCAAAAATCCATATCAGTCAAACCCAAAACATGAGCTTATTACTGCTTTTTTAAATAGTATTCTTTGCTACAGGCTATCTGTCTGGTGACTCAGGAAGTCTGGCATGGCTGTTCAGCTCTCCTGTCAAACGCTGTTGTTATGCGTGTTTATATTAGTGGATGTTTCAGAGTTTGATGAAGTGTTGGAGCGAGGGAGAGAGAGAGAGAGAGAGAGAGAGAGAGAGAGGAGGTGTTGCTGTCCATTCCTCTCTCTCTCTCTCTCTCTCTCTCCCTCTCTCTCTCTCTCGGTCCCGCCTAGTGCTAATCTCATGAAAATGAAAAGGGACTTTGGCATGAGGCCGAGCGGAGTGCCATGCTCCGCCGCCGGCGCTAGATTAGAATAATGTTTGAGAGTTTGATATGTGCATGTGTGAGTTGTGTGTGTGTGAGTGGGTGTGTGTTCCTTAGTGCGACGCACGCATGGCTGTATGTGTGCATATTGTGGATTTACATGTGTATCAGAACGTGTGCATCATCATCACGCCTGTGAAAGGGTCTGCTTTCGTGCGTGTGTGTGTGTGTGTTTGTGTGTGGTTATGTGTGTGTGTGCGTGTGTGCGTGTGCATGTGTGTGTGTGTGTGCGTGTGTGCGCGTGCGTGTGCGCGTGTGTGTGTGAGTGTGTGCTTGTGTGCGTGCGTGTGTGTGTGCGTGTGTGTACGTGTGTGTGTGTGTGTGTGCGTGTGTGTGTGTGCGTGTGTGTTTGTGTGTGTGTGTGTGTGTGTGTGTGCATGTGTGTGTGTGCGTGTGTGCGTGTGCATGTGTGTGTGTGTGCGCGTGCGTGTGCGTGTGGTTGTGTGCGTGTGTGTTTGTGTGTGTGTGTGTGTGTGTGTGGTTGTGTGCGTGTGTGTTTGTGTGTGTGTGTGTGTGTGTGTTTGTGTGCGTGTGCGTGTGTGTGTGTGTTAAGCCTCTCTCTGGAGTGGTGATGTTGCTGGAGGGAGGCGGCTGGATGAGGGGCCACCAGATGAGGAGCCACCAGATGAGGGGCCTCCAGATGAGGGACCACCAGATGAGGGGCCCCCAGATGAGGGGCCTCCAGACGAGGGGCCACCAGATGAGGGACCTCCAGATGAGGGGCCACTGAGCCGACAGGCCGGGCCCCTCTGTGTGTGAACCGACAGCAGCTACTCTCTTTCCGTACAGAAGCTCCTGGTGGGCGTGGCTTCAGGACGCTGTCGAAACACAAAGACGATACAGTAAGATCCCGTGAGCTTCTGTTTTCCAGCTGCTGTCAAGGTGATTCCCAAAAGATCCAAATTGTCTCCACCTGTGTGTCCCAAATCAAATCCTGCTGAGGGCCCCTCCTCCCTGTGAACATGAGCCATCGCCACCCAGTGCACTGCCCAGTGCTCCCACTCTACCACAGTGGAAAAATGGAAAATATAGGTCTGATCATGAATGAATTAAACAACTTCTAAATGTTATCTTTTGACTTTGTAATTGACATCTATTATTTGCAGAAACACGCATTTCAAATCAATAGGAAACGAAATGATTGTGTTTTTTTCCTTGGATTACATTTTGGGTGGGGGCATTAGTAGTTTTAATTATTATCATAAGCTGCTTAGAGCCAGTATTAGGAAGTTAAACAGGTCATAATTCCCTCTAATATCTATTTTACATTGCTGTGAAAATATGTTCCTTCAGTTAACTGTATTTACTCAAGTCTCTCCCTAAAAGCTCTGTTTTACAACATCACACTTGAACCCTTCACAATAATACGGTGATAGCTGTGTAGGTGGAATGGAGGTCCGACCACGGTGCCCATGAGCAAGGCACCAAACCCTCCAGAACAGCAGCTATTGGGCAGCTCTACACGTTACATGTGAAAAATAATAATCTTTATTTCCTTGGAAAGAAAAGGTTAAAGTAGAAGAAACACACATTAAGGAAGTGATTCGTGGACTGAAGCCTTCATAACAGCCGTATTTAATCAGAGTAGCAGAGCAGACGGAAAACACAAAGAATCTCTTTCAAACCTTTTATTTTTTACAGTAATAACCCTCATAATCTTCAGTAGGAGGCACGCTCACAGGCCCACATGTGAAAGATTGCTCCCAGACACACATGTACACGGTTTATAGGCTGTGTGTCGACACCACACACACACACACACACACACACACACACACACACACACACACACACACACACACACACACCACACCGTCGTGTTTTCATGACTTTTGGGGACATTGACTTACATCCATTTCCTGGAGACGTACCCAAACCCTAACCTTAACTACCAGCCTAACCCTTAGCTTAAGCTTAACCTGAACCAGTACCTAACCTCACTCTGCTCTAAAACCAAGTCTTCAGCCTAAAATGTTATGATTCATGTTATTTCGTCCCCACAATGTCTGTTAACAGTATCATGTCCCCAGAAGACAGGTAAGACTCACCACACACGCACACACATACAAGTGCTACACAACACACAGCACGGTATTGTGTATTGTGTGTTGTGTGCAGCGCTGCTGTGTGTGTGCCTGCAGCAGTTCTTCCATTGAATGTTATCTGCTCTTATCGGTGTGTGTGACTGGCGGTAACACTGGGCCTCCATGCACTTATCACTGGGCCAGGAAGAAGCCCCTGGACACACACACACACACACACACACACACACACACACAGACACACACACACACATGTACATATACACACACACATACACATGAACACATGCATAGACGCACACACACACGCAGACAAACACACACACACATGTGTAGACGCACACAGACACACGCACACACGCGCACACACAAACACGCACACGCATGCATAGACGTGCACACACACACACACACACACACACACACACATGCGTAGACGTGCACACACACACACTGGAGTTCAGGTGATGAAGAGGTGAAGAAGCTCTCTCCTCTTCCTCACCTGCACCGGGTCCTGACTGTACATCAAAGTCATGTTTTATTCACACACACACACACACACACACACACACACACACACACACACACACACACACACACACACACACACACACACACACACACACACACACACACATTTCTGTTGGACTTTAGATTAACTGCTGAAATGATGCTATTTCCCTAACAAACTGTTTCTCGTTACTGCAACTGGAGCCCAAAGAGGTGAAACGAAGCCTTTTCATACATAAATAAAAGCAGAACATCTTGCAGGCCGACAGTCCACAAAGACGATGAAAGGAAACAATGAAAAGAAATGAAGAAAGCCGCCATTACTTTGTTCATCCTCCTTCACTTCCACACACAACCTGGACGGACGTGCGTTCAGACACGAATGTACGCGGGTGCCCCCGGTGAGCCCCCGGTGAGCCGGGGTGGGCGGGGCGTGGCGGGGGACTCGGGGTGGGGGGAGGGGGGTCGGGGTGCCCGCGGCCATATGGCAGAGACACACACATTTACATAATGTCAGATTTTATTTAATTAGCCATTCTAAATGCAATCAAAAGCTGATGAGGGCTCTGAGCCGCCTCGCTGATTGGCAACATGATAGCGCTGTGACCCCAAACACAGCCGCGCCCACAGTGATGCAATATGGACACATCCCTGTGCTACACACACTCAATTCAGTGTGTGTTTGAGAGTTTAGAGGATGGGAAGTTGATCATTTAGTAATTGAGAAGGGGGGATGCAAAAAAAGACTTCTGGTAAACTGACAAAGAGTGAAAGAAAAACAAAAAGAAAAGAGGGAAGGAGGACAGGTGTGAATGAACGAGTGGCTCAGCCAGTGTGTATCAACAACGCTTTGGCTGGTGCAGGTGTGTGTGTGTGTGTGTGTCTGAGAATCAGGAACTAGACCGATAGACTAGTCCTCCAGGACTACCCTGCTCAGCTGAGTGTGACACACACACACACACACACACACACACACGCACACACACACAGTGAAGCTGGCGTCCCAGAGGAGAGGAGCGTTGGTGGGTAGAGGACCAGGTCCCCTTGAACAGGAAGGAAGGAAGCAAGGGCCTAACACCACTGTGAACACAGCAACACCAACACACACACACACACACACACACACACACACACACACACACACACACACACACACACACACACACACACACACACACACACACAGATGACTTCGCAAGCTTGAATGCACATGCACTGTATAATAGATCAAAGTCTGTGTGTTCATGCACACAGAGACACATACTTTGCACACACACAAACACACACACACACACACACACACACACACACACACACAGCAGTGTGCTCAGCAGAAGTCAAATAAACAGTTTGAGCAGGCGGTCAGGTGCTGCCGGGTTCAACGGGCCAAAGTGTTTCGAGAGGCTGCTGAAAGGTGCTCGATGTGGAATTGGGCTTTTGGAATAAATCACTCTTTGTGGTCCTCAGCTCACGGAACCATCCGGTAAAAGCACCGGGAGTTAGACCTCATAAAGCACCGGGAGTTAGACCTCATAAAGCACTGTCCACACATGTGATGACTTGGTGTGAACATGGTGAATATCCAGTCTACATCCAGGACGTGGTAAAACCTCACAACCCGGCTCGTTCACTCCGCTCAGCTTCAGCCAATCGGGTTGTAGCTCCGTCACTGCGAGCTAAACTCTCAACAAAGTCAGACTGTTTGCTGTCCTGGCTCTGGTGGAATGAGCTCCCCATTGACAGAAAGTCTCTACATCTTCTGTCGCAAACTAAAAACACATCTTTTTCGACGAGTCATTCCTCACTTCTGCTAACGGCCTTATCAGTAAACCCATGAAACCCTGCCATACGTGGGGGATCAGGCGCTCTGGGGTTCCCTGTACCCAAGTAGTAGTTATAAGCTTTATGCCTTTTCACCATTTATTTGGGGCATGCTGGGTAAGAAAATTAGCATGAATCTCTAACGAAGGCGTGTGACGCAGTCTAAGAAACCTCCCACCTTCACAGAAGCCTGCAGAGACGAAAACGCAACGAGGAAGTAGGAAAAAAAGCAGCACTGGGATTTTTCAGGGACTAATATACAGAGATGAATGGATATTTTTGTAAAGTGTACTTATGGACACTTTTGAAAAACGTTACGGGGTTTATTACCGGTAAGTTTATGTAATTACATAAACTTACCGGTAAGTTGATTTTTTTCTGTTTTGATAAAACTCTTCCCACAAGGCTTTACTGTATTTCAGCAATTTAAATGAAGTTAATCAACGTTGTGGTTCCGGAGATCCTTTAGGTAACGTCACTTGACTTATTTTTCTCTTTTCCTGTCCGATAATAGGCTCTCAGGTCAGCGAGGTTAAGTCATAATAGCAATATTAAAATATCCAGTTGACCGGCAGAAAAACGTGAGAAAAAGACGTGTTGAATTTAACATTTTCAATCAAGGAGTCATCTTCTTTTAGAAGAAACAGACAGAAAGAGAGACAGCTGACGAAGGCTGAGGACAACCAGCAGTCACCTTTACATACTAAGTTTGACCAATGCGTTGGTTAGTCGTTAACTGGCGGCTCTGTTAGCGTGTTAAAGCATGATCATGCTAGCATGTAAATTTTAACTGCTGGGTTTAACATGCTGCCTTTCCCCTTTCCTGACATCACACAGAAGCTTACCAGCTCTTTCCCACTGGACCAACAACCCACTCACACCAATAACACCTGGTCTTCAGTGGGAAGGATTACCATCGGCGTTCCTTCTGGGATCCATGACTCTTTAATGGTTACGGGTGTTCATGGGATCAGATCCCATCGACTCCCGCTCCTCCCACCCGGAGCTTTCTTTGTCGTCTCCGACACTGTTTCTGTCCAAGCCGCTCTAGAAGCGTTCCAACGTGTCAGCACAAGGTGGTGAGGAAGGAGAGAGAGAGGGGGTCTGATTAGGGATCGATCCCGTCTGGGACCGAGACCGGGGTGGAAGGTCGTGACCTTTACGTGACCTTTACGTGACCCCTGCAGAGCATTGATCGTGTGTGTCTACAGCTTCTATGATTTTTTTTTTTAAGAAAGTGATGATACATCATTACTGGTTCTGCACGCAGACATCATGCTGTTGGTCATGCTTGCATGTGTGTGTGTGTGCGTGTGTGTGTGTGTGTGTGTGTCTCATTATGCCAGAACGAGGTGCAGGTCAGAGAAGAGATGGATCAGCATCACCTGCATGTCGCTGCTGTCATCAGACCTCCAGCTACTCCGTGCTGTTGGACCAGGACCAGGTGGACCCTTCTTGTTGAGCTTTCTTACCCCAAAAGAGGTACGGCACATTTGGACCCAGTTTGGGAAAGCACGTCACCCCCATCAGTGTATGAACGGGTTGTTTTATGGCGTTCTGCTGGTTACACTCCTCGTCGCCTCTTCCTTCCTCGTCTCCTCTTCCTTCCTTGTCTCCTCTTCCTCCCTCGTCTCTTCTTCCTCCCGCGTCTCCTCTTCCTTCCTCGTCTCCTCTTCCTTCCTCTTCCTTCATCTTCCTTCCTCGTCTCTTCTTCCTCCCCCGTCTCCTGTTCCTTCCTCGTCTCCTCTTCCTTCCTCGTCTCCTCTTCCTCCCTCGTCTCTTCTTCCTCCCGCGTCTCCTCTTCCTTCCTCGTCTCCTCTTCCTTCCTCTTCCTTCATCTTCCTTCCTCGTCTCTTCTTCCTCCCCCGTCTCCTGTTCCTTCCTCGTCTCCTCTTCCTTCCTCGCCTCCTCTTCCTTCCTCGTCTCCTCTTCCTTCCTCGTCTCCTCTTCCTTCCTCGTCTCTTCTTCCTTCCTCGTCTCTTCTTCCTTCCTCGTCTCCTCTTCCTCCCTCGTCTCCTCTTCCTTCCTCGCCTCCTCTTCCTTCCTCGTCTCCTCTTCCTTCCTCGCCTCCTCTTCCTTCCTCGTCTCCTCTTCCTTCCTCGTCTCCTCTTCCTTCCTCGTCTCCTCTTCCTTCCTCGTCTCTTCTTCCTTCCTCGTCTCTTCTTCCTTCCTCGTCTCCTCTTCCTCCCTCGTCTCCTTTTCCTTTCTCGTCTCTTCTTCTTCCCTCGTCTCCTCTTCCTTCCTCGTCTCTTCTTCTTCCCTCGTCTCTTCTTCTTCCCTCGTCCCTTCTTCCTCCCTCGTCTCCTCTTCCTCCCTCATCTCCTCTTCCTTCCTCCTCTCTTCTTCCTCCCTCTTCTCCTCTTCCTCCCTCTGCTCGGTACATTTTGCATGTACGCCCTCGTGGAGCATAGCGCTCTTGTTGCGTCGCTCCGTCTAAACAAAGCGCTGTGGAGTCCGCGCTGCTTGCTGCTCTACATCTGGCAGGTTCCCCTTGACACGTGACAGACAGGCACATTAACAAGCGAATGAATACAAAAGAGATGTAGGCACCCGGTGAAGGACAAACACTGTGCAAAATGACCTCGACGCACACACACATGCATTCACACACCAACGCCAGCACACTCCAATATAAATTACGGGTGCAAATTGGGTGAAAGGGGAGACGCAGGAGGGGCTGGAGGCGACTGGAATGGAAGAGCCGGACTGATCAATACTGCTGGAGATTTTCCTCCCTCTACTCTCCTCAATTGTCATGCTCTCTCCAAGCAATTAAAAGCTCTCCGTCCCTCCTGCTCACTGCCCACATTATCCTCTCTTCTTTCTTATTTTCACCTCATCCCCCTCTCTCTGTAGCTCTGTGCCCAAATTCTTTTCAAAGTGTCTCTCCCTGTCACTTCTGTCATGAATGTTCCTCTCAGATGACTCGTGCTCGTATTCATCCCTCTAGCACGTCTCTAGCACTGCAAAGCTAACAAGAGTTGTCTGTAAAATAAAGGAGCTAAAACCCTTTCAGTGCAGTTTTAACACTTTTTTATTTTTTCTTCTTTACTAAATGTCATTGAAGTGCATTTCTTTCCCGGTCAAAGCGTTGTACATGTTCCTGTCCTGTACCCAGAGCTGGAAGAAGTACGAAGAGCCTTTACTGAAGTAAAAGTACTCATTCTACACTGTGGAAGTGCTTCACATATTTACTAAAGGATACCGCCTTAAACTTATCCAAATTATTATCACATTGCAGCAGTTAGGCCTGGTCTCTCTCTCTAAGTGTCAGTCTGGCTAAAGGAGGAGGCTCAGTGCTGAAACATCAGCACTAAAGCGCTGTGTGACCTGTTCAAAGACACGGGCCGAACATCACAGGCACATTGCAGATCTCTAGAGGATGTCCTAACTAGATCTGTTAAGACATAACAGTTACTATGTCTATCTAGATCTTTTAAGACATAACAGTTATTATGTCCTAACTAGATCTGTTAAGACATAAGAGTTATTATGTCCTAACTAGATCTGTTAAGACATAACTGTTTTTATATCCTAACTAGCTACAGCCAAAGTATTCATAAGACCCGGGTTGAGGTGAAAGCTCTGGCTCGCCTCGCCTGCAGCCTCCCTGCACGAAGAGACATAACTCATAACAGGGTTCTGATATACAGTGGGGAAATAGTAAAGCCGTTTGGAAGACCACAACATTAGCCAAGTTAACATTAGCCACATTAACATTAGCCACATTAACGTCAGCCACGTTACATTAGCCACGTTAACGTTAGCCACGTTTACATTAGCCACGTTAACGTCAACCACGTTAACGTCAACCACGTTAACGTTAGCCAAGTTAACATAAGCCCATTAACATGAGCCCGTTAACATTAGCACATTAACATTATCCCGTTAACATTAGCCATGTTAACATTAGCCATGTTAACGTTAGCCAAGTTAACATTAGCCCATTAACATTATCTCGTTAACATTAGCCACGTTAACGTCAGCCACGTTAACGTTAGCCCGTTAACGTTAGCCACGTTGACGTCAGCCTGTTAACATTAGCCACGTTAACATTAGCCCGTTAACATTAGCCCGTAAACATTAGCCACGTAAACATTAGCACGTTAACATTAGCCACGTTAACATTAGCCACATTAACATTAGCCTGTTAACATTAGCCACGTCAACGTCAGCATGTTAACATTAGCCCGTTAACATTAGCCACGTTAACATTAGCCACGTTAACATTAGCCACGTTAACGTCAGCCCGTTAACATCAGCCACGTTAACATTAGCCTGTTAACATTAGCCACGTTAACATTAGCCATGTTAACATCAACCCATTAACATTAGCCACGTTAACATTAGCCTGTTAACATTAGCCACGTTAACATTACCCCGTTAACATTAGCCACGTTAACGTCAGCCACGTTAACGTTAGCCCGTTAACGTTAGCCACGTTAACGTCAGCCTGTTAACATTAGCCACGTTAACATTAGCCCGTTAACATTAGCCACGTTAACGTAAGCAACGTTCCCGTTAGCCACGTTAACATTAGCCTGTTAACATTAGCCACGTTAACATTAGCCACGTTAACATTACCCCGTTAACATTAACCACATTAACGTCAGCCATGTTAACATTAGCCCGTTAACGTTAGCCACGTTAACGTCAGCTTGTTAACATTAGCCATGTTAACATTAGCCCGTTAACATTAGCCACGTTAACATAAGCAATGTTAACGTTAGCCACGTTAACGTCAGCCCGTTAACATTAGCCACATTAACATTAGTCACGTTAACGTCAGCCACGTGCTTTTCTGTCCTGAACCTAACTTCCTGCGGTTGAAGTTTATTTTGAAAACTCCGTCTCTGACACGTACAGACCTGGCGGTAGAGAGGGCTTCCTAAAGATTCATAGTTTGAGTGAGAATGTGTTGGCTTCAGGATCAAAGAATGAAAGTCTCTCTTTTGAAAATATGAGAGATTTACATCGGACTGGTTACGTGCTAACAATAAAATGTGTTGACTCATTCAACTGTTAGTTCTGTGTGTCTGTTAGCTCTGCTTTCTTCATCCCAGAAGGTAATAGCTTCAATATGAAACTGTGAGGGATATAGTTTTGATTCTAATTTAAATTTTGCGATGGTTTGTTTGCTAGCTTGTTAGCTTAGCATGCTGTCGGACGCTAAAAGTGTGTGTAACTCTCCCCACACGGTTGTGGCTCCAGCTTGCTGACCACACTGCCTCCTCCTGTGTTTCTAGTCTCAACGCAACGGACAAATAGGGATGACAATGCAAACTTTTAGGAAAGGCTCTTCTCTAAAGCATTTGTTGTTGTTGTTGTTGTTGTTGTTGTTGTTGTTGTTGTTGTTGTTGTTGTTGGACTAAGTTGCACAATCCAAAAGAGACAGAAATAGATGTGGAAGATGGAATAAAATAGTGACAGAGACCTCCATATGTCTGGCCAATTGCTTTGCAATCTGGACGTGATTTTGTCAAATTGTCTTGGAAAGTTACTTTACGGCGGTCGTCCGTCCACATGGAGAGATCAGGAGTCTGACAAGCCTTTGAACTAAAATAAGCCCTTTGGAGGAGAAAGGGAAGAACATTAAGTCAAGCGTCTCATTTCAGGTTTCATGCTCTTTTGAATATGTGCATATACTAAAAAACTGAACTTTTACATTCTAGCTTCCATGTTTTTATATTTGCTAACTGGAATTTGTCAGGAAAAGAATAGAGATATATAGTAGGTTGGTAAATATTTATTTATTTATATTAACTTATTTAAACCTTAATTCTGCCTTCTGGTCATGTCTGTGTGTGTTCCTGTTAGTTGATGAGGGAACGGTCATGTTTACCATCCGGTTAAAGGACTCGTGGTCCTGAGTGTTTCCTCACGTCCAGCTGCAGCTTCCATCTCAATGTGACGTCAAGCCGGGCCGCTTTGATCAGCTGCTCCTCCAGTTACCCACGTATCCATTTGAGCCTTCAACGTTGTGCACGTCTGAGTGTGTGTGTGTGTGTGTGTGTGAGCGTGTGTGCGTGTGTCAAAGAAAGAGGAGACATTCACACAGTATTTTTGTTATCATTTGCATCCGCTCAAGACATTTTCAAACATTTGCATTTATATACGTTTTGAAGTCGATGCTTCAATAATATACTCTGTGTGTGTGTGTGTGTGTGTGTGTGTGTGTGCTTCTTCTGTTTGTGACCTTGCTGTGAAGCAGGATATACTGCCCATCACACACATATCCACCCAAACACGCCCTCACCCACACACACTCAGCGGGTGGCCACAAACATAGCATACAGATGCTAGGTCAGGCTGAACGCAGCAGGTCAGCGTTGGCTTTGTGTAACTCCGCATGGTGCCGACATAGATTAGCAGCGGTGTGTTGAGGTAACACTTTGTTAAAGAGCTGCTACAACAGCATTATACTCACTCATTCACCCAAACACACACACACACACACACACACACACACACACACACACACACACACACACACACATACACAATGGTTAGATATGGAAATAAATGCATTCCGACTTTACACCTCAGTTTTACCCCCCGACCCAGTGGCAGCCGGCTGCCCCACAGCCTGCAAGCGTCGAACATGACCTCAGATACTACACACCTGTTGGTGTGGCAAAGGGAAAGCTCCCCTCCTATGACAGAAGACCCTCGTGTTGAAGCACTGTGTCCACCATGAAGGTCCACCACGGCATCGGCAAACAGCAGTCTGTGTCCTCGTGGGCTGTGCCTGGCATCTGAAACACAAGACCTGTGTTTCAAAGCCGCCTAGATCTGAAAGAATGTACATTGAGGAGATGACAGTGAACCAACTAGTTCCAAGAACCCCTTGAAGGTTAATATATGGAACTTATTGCATAGGTTTAGGATGCATGATCACAAACAGCTCTGAAATCTTGTGTCCTCTTGGGAACGAGGATGTTTGCAGAGTAAAACCTGTCTGTATGTCTTGAGTGGTGACAACAGACACTGTTTCTTTAACGGGTCTGGGATCCCTGCTGAGAAGTAATACATCTCTTTCTTGGAGGATAGATTCACCTCCGTGACACCCAGGAATGGGGGAGGAACGCTATCGGGCTGGAGAAAACCATAGTGTCTAGTCCAGCCATTCTGTAACACCGCTGCATCATTACAGGACAAGCAACCAGTAAGAAACCAGTTGTGCAGCGAAGAAGCATGAAGTCTTATCTTGTAACAGAGCGGGTCAGGAATGGTTTACAATGATTACATGTATGTTGTCTTTTCAAAATAAACTTCTTTCTCCACAGCAATGTTTGGTGGAGTCAACAAAACTACTTTAGTAGAAGTGTTGTTGATGTGAACTGGACTGACTAATGACACACAGCAGTGTGTTACTGCATAGAAGTCCCAGTATGTTACATATTATTGTTGCTGGTGATGGATTGAGGTGTCTTCTCTTAAGGTGTTGGGGGCTGGGGACGCAATGTAGAAGAGAGAGAGAGAGAGAGAGAGAGAGAGAGAGAGAATTGCATTGTGGTACTCTTCGTCTGTGACGCTTTGCGTTCATAGACAAATCGATTAGAGACAGTTCAGCACCATTAACGCTTCAGGCTTTCACATCCAGAGAGAGAGAGAAGGGGGGAGATGGAGGGAGGGAGCAAAAGCTTCTCCTCCCCTACCGCATGGCAGGGAGGAGCGCCCGGCCAAAAGCATGAGTGCTGAAATGCTATTCATTGTTTAGCTCTGATCAGCGTTCAAGTTATGTCGTCATTTATGAGAAACAGCACTCAGATATATGGTATATCAATATGTATATATACTGTATAGTACAAAGGAATGTGTTAGTCATGAACTTGAAAAGCGTCTAAAACAAGCAAAGTATTATTAACATTATTTTCATTGTGTTTAAAAAAACGTGACAATTTGGTTCCGAGTAAAAACAGAGAGAGTTTTTTTGAGATACTTGTCAGGACTCGGGACACCCAACTTGAAACGGGGACAATGCCACACAAAAGGGCCGTTTGGTCACTGCATGTCTTCACACACACACAAACACACACATACACACACACACACACCTCCTCCTTGCCCCGTCTGGGTGGAAAGGTCAGTGTGTGTCTGGGACAGCCAGTGGATCCTTTAACTCATTGCCAGTCGCTTGTGTTCAGACCAGACACACACACACACACACACACACACACACACACACACACATGAGACGCTGCCCTCGCCGTCCCACTCGTAGACTAAAGGAGTTAACCAACCGGTCAGCGCGCTCTACAACCAGCTGAGTGAGGATATTAGTGCTGCTGTTTACACACACTGAGAGGTGCATGTACTGATGAGGTTAGCTGACGTTAGCTCGTCGCTACACAAAGTCATGTCAATACAGCATCAATGATATGACAGGTTGAGAAACCTCTGTTGCCACGGTAATAAACAGTAGCGTGCACATAAACTGAAATACAACGGTAGTGACAGCGGCTGACGGTTTAGTAATCACATCAAACATCGGTGTTAGCAGCAATAATGTGATAAAAAACTCTTCTTCTCAATCAATCATAGTTTGAGAGGGATGCAGGGAGCACCACTGTGGAATGAACCAAACATGCACATGTGACACGTGTTGTAATGTGAAATGATAACAGAGTTATGAACATGAGGTAAGAGGATTCAGTCATGTGTCGCAGCTCCAGCCTCCTGAAGAGGGCTTGACCCGGCTGATTGCAGACCAGAAGGCCGTTGATGAGGACGAGGTCAGACTGTGTTAACAAGGGATCTGGGATCAGATGAGAACTTGTAGTTCTCTAAAAACTGACCCCAGTCCAGCATCACAATGGAACCGAGGTCTGGTGTTGCTGAACTTTCTCTCTTTCTGTCCGTTCATCCTCTGCTCTTCATTTGTCTGCAACAACCGGCACAACAAGAACACAATGACATGAATATGTTATGTGATGTCAAATCAGAGTTGATGTTAAGTATGGTCAATTTAAACAATACATTCTTTATTCTGATGTTTTGAAGCCTCAAGTTCAGCAATTTCACCGTCGCCATCTTGGCTCACGGCCGTCGCCATCTTGGTTTACGTTCGTCGCCATCTTGGTTTACGGTCGTCGCCATCTTGGTTTCAAGCCATCGCCATTTTAATTTACGGCTGTCGCCATCTTGGTTCATGGCCGTCGCCATCTTGGTTTACGGCCGTCGCCATCTTGGTTTTGGTTTACGGCCATTGCCATCTTGGTTTAAAGCCGTCGCCATCAAATCATCAACATCATTTACCCTCCAAAGATTTTAAATAAACTTTCATATAAACAGCACAATATCACAAATGTTTGGGTAATAAGACAGAACTAATACATTGACAACAGCTAGTTATGCATCAGAATGACGTACACATCTTTTATTCCGCCAACAAAGCTCTGATTGGTCAACTGGACATAACACCAGACTATTTCAAAAGATCAGCCGTTAAAAGGTCTGAGATCAATCTAATTTCAGTCTCCAACAAATCAGAAACAGTCAAAATAATGTAATCTGTTGGATTTTAAACGTCACATTGGTAAACCTCCAAGGTTGGACAAACTCGTATTACTTTTCCCCTGAAAAAGCTCCTCTGGGTTCGTGCATACAGGGAATAGTTTCAAAACGCGTTTAAAAGGTTTCCGTGGCCCAAAAGTGAGAACAGAGGGTCAGAACCCTCCACCCTTAAAAGACAGGAACACAAGCCAAAACCCACTCCAGCAGGTTTTGAACCCAAACACAGAAATGAGATAAAGGGCCACGCTCCTCCGAGCATGCTAATAAGCTAAACATGGCGATACGATGAAGAGACGTTGTTGAGGCCGTATCTGCTCAGTGAGCTCGTATCATTCAAGGTTGTTCTGGCAGCTCAGTGGCCCAACCGATAATCCATCTTTTACTTTTTACTTTTTTCACGTTAAATCACGCACATATATGAGTACTAGCACAGACCACCACACTCCACTATCTGGGGATTATTCGAATAATTATGAATAATACATGAGGAGTCTCTCCCCCTGGCTCCCACCAGTGCCTCTTATTGGCTTTGGCACTCGGCCACCGGTTCCCCGTCAGCCGTCTGTCTGTCTGTCTCTGTAGCTGTGGGACCTGAACACAGGACGCACCTCCAACAATCAGACCTCATTTTCCCTCGTAAAAAGGAGATCAGTGCAGGCCCATGACCACAGCAATCACATTAGCAAAGCGCTTTCTTATGGAAACAGGCCAAGTTTAGGGAGAGGGGGGCGTGTGGGGAGAGAACACAGAAACACAAACATATTGGTTCTTCTTTATCGACATGGGGTTTTCCAGGCGGGTAACCATACTAATGTTATTGGTTTGCAGCCGCTAACTATGGTATGAAGATATAAATGAAGTTACTAAAATATAGCCCTCAGGGTTCTGCTTCCATCAGTACATCAAAGACCTCCCATCTTCTCCAACATGTTATATATGATTTAGCTGCAGATTGTAGAGAACAGTGCACTTGTTCTGCATACGAAGGTCCTTGAGGACGATACCAATGCAGGGTCCTGCCTGGTGTTACAGGCTTGAAGACGAAAATAACATGTGCACAAACGATTACATCCACAACCACGACCGGGTTGCTACAGCAACATGTTGACTCAGATTGTTGTCATTGTGTTGTTAAAAAATGTATATATTTAAATATATATACATTGATAAAATAGTTGGCTCCTCCACAATATGCCATCAATCATTCACTTCATCGTCAGCGGCCATGTTTTGATCCTCTTGTCTCCTTCATCCCAACAAAAGAAAGTGTTATGCTGTTCTGTTGTTCGAAATACTTGATGATGCTTCGAGACAAAATTGGAAAAAGCTCATTTTGAATTAATCTAAGGTTAAAGTCGGTGCACCCTGACCTCGTCCCGAAGAGGATTGCCACAGATCATTGATGTATTCCCTCAGTATCTCTAGTTTCAAGTCTTCTTCAATACAGCATGATGTTCATTTAGTAAATTATGGTCATTTAGAGTCAGACAGACCAAATATGGTCACTTCCATTTGTTGGCTGCAAAAAAAAACAACATGGCGACGACGAAATCATGGAACTCGAGGCTTCAAAACCAACGGGTGACGTCACCAGTAACACCTCCACTTCTTTACACAGTCTATGGTAAAAAACAACAAATCCATCAAAGTGATACAGTATGTTAGTACTGTGTGTGTGTGTGTGTGTGTGTGTGTGCGTCACCGAGCACACACACACACACGCGCAGCGGTCGGTGACACTCCAAACTCAGACAGCGCCACGCGGGGGGTCAGGCCGAAATCTCCCATGAGGTGAAAGGTGAGCGAGGGTCACCACACTGTGTCATGTAGTGTGTGTGTGTGTGTGTGTGTGTGTGTGTGTGTGTGTGTGTGTGTGTGTGTGTGTGTGTGTGTCGTACGTAACAAACTCGTGAACAAGCATGCGCTCCCTCAGACCGGCAGCCAGAGGCTTTAGAAGTCAAACCAGGTCAGTCGTGTGACCAGGGGACAGGCAACAGTCTGGTGTCTGCAACAGACACACACACACACACACACACACACACACACACACACACACACACACACACACACACACACACACACACACACACACACACTTCTTTCTCTTTCTCTACCTAGCCGCTCATAAGAAGACATCATTATGCTGAAGATCCATCTCCTGATGACAGGAGCATGTAAAATACATGGCGCTTGTCTTGTCTTAATGTATCGCTATGGAAGCAGAGGAGAGCGGCCTAATGACCACACAGCTCCAGTTCCTCAAATATTAATACCATCTCACTCCTTTGTGCCTCCTGCTCACCATGCTGCTGTACAGGAGCTACAAGGAACAGGCTGTTTGCTGTAAACCACGCAGGTTTCTGCCAGTCTCATTTGGGTCGACAGCATCATGTGGCGGCTTGATATGCAAGATATTACATTATCAGCTCATTTACGCAGGAACAACAACAACATGTGTCACTCACAACCGCATCAGTACATCTTGCTGGATCTGTACTGCACATGTGCAAACTAGTAGCACAGACCTGCGGTCAGATCATAGACTATAGGAAGTGGACGTGGTCATGGTGACGTCACCCGCTGGTTTGTGGACGCACGTTTTTCAAGAATCGAGTTCTGCAATTTCACCGTTGCCAACTTGGAATACGACCGGCGCTATGTTGGTTTTCCTCAATTCCTTCCTCTCCTCACTCCTCCACCTCCTCCATCTTCAAGTGGACCCTGCTTCACCGATCTTCCAGCTCAGCCTGACCTGCTCCTCCTGCTCCTCCTCCTCTTCCTGCTCCTCCTGTTCCCTTTTACTCCTCCTGTTCCTTTTCCTTCTACTCCTCCTGTTCCTCCTGTTCCTCTTCCTCCTCCTCTTCCTACTCCTCCTGCTCCTCTTCCTCCTGCTCCTCCTCCTCCTCCTGTTCCTCCTGTTCCTCCTGTTCCTCCTGCTCCTCCTGTTCCTCCTCATCCTGCTCCTCCTGCTCCTCCTCCTCCTGCTCTTCCTCCTCCTGTTCCTCCTGTTCCTCCTGCTCCTCCTGTTCCTCCTCATCCTGCTCCTCCTGCTCCTCCTCCTCCTGCTCTTCCTCCTCCTGTTCCTCCTGTTCCTCCTGCTCCTCCTGTTCCTCCTCCTCCTCCTTCTCCTCCTGTTCCTCCTCCTCCTGCTCCTCCTGCTCCCTCGTTCCATCTGTTCATCCTCTTCCTGATCCTCATCTTCCTCCTTTGCTCCTCCTCCTCCTGCTCCCTCGTTCCATCTGTTTCTCCTCCCCTTCTGCTTTTATACTCTGCTTAACTCTTCTTGCTCCTCCTTGACACTTCACTTATACACCTCCTCATTTCTTTATCGTCTCTACCTTTTCCTCCTCGTCTCTTTAACACCCTTCCTCCCTCTCCTCTTCCTCCTCCTACTACCATCTTTAATCCTGCTCTTGCCACACCTCTCGACCTTGTACAATTTTTTTTTCCCTTCCTCATTTCCTCTCCTTCGCCAGAGAATCAATTTCTGCCCCGGGCCTGGCCGCCGCCACGCACACACACACACACACACACACACACACACACTGTTTCACGCTCAAATATGAATATGAAACACACAAGCACACATTGCCATATGCACTCAAACACACGCGCCCATCCTATCGCTGTGGTCAGGCGACTGGGGCTGACCTTTTCACCGATTCCCGTTATTAGAGAAACTTGACATTCAAACCTCCACAGCCCCAGGACACTGAGACCACTTCTGAACCACACACACACACACCTACACACACACACACACACACACACACACACACACACACACACACTGGTCTCTCATCACCCTTCTGTGCCTCAAAAGTCATTCAGGAGACTTTCAAAAATCCATCTGTGGCTGCTGGTTTGATGTTTCTATATTTCAACCAATAAGTGTGAAAAATAGTTTGTGAGCCAAGAATTCAGCTGAGGTCTAGAGCTGATCCAGAACCAGATCCAGAACCAGAACCAGAACCTGAGCCAGGGTTGGACATGTGTCCAGGTTTGGGGCGAGGAGAAAAGACGCACTTACCCATCCAATATGCACCAATTTAATAAGTGGACCTGCATTTACATAGCGCCTTTTGAGTCTATATGGACACACACACACACACACACACACACACACACACACACACACACACACACACACACACACACACACACACACACACACACACACTCACCATGTTTATGATGTAGTTTGTGATGTAGTTTTCAGAAAGACCTTTTTAGCCAATACTATTTAAATTCAGTTTATTTTATACTGCCCAAAATCACAATTACAAACTCCCATCAGAGCTTTACAATCTGTACACATAACATCCTGTCCCGGGACTTCACATCGGATCAGGAAAAACTCCCCAAATAAAGATAGTAAAAACCCTTTCACAGGGAAAAAAGGGAAGAACCCTTCAGGAGCGCAACAGAGGAGGATCCCTCGCCCCGGATGGACAGAAGCAATAGATGTCATGTATGTATGTCAATGAACAACGTAACAGAGTTACAGCACATTACATGAATATGACAGGAATGATTCATATAATGAGTAGTATACGCATGGCGCGCGATCCCAGCAGGACTCCTCTCCACCAGGAGCAGGAGGAAGCCGTGCTGTATCCACTAATCTTACGAAGAGTTACAGCACATGAATATGACTTATTTATTCATATAATTATCTGTATATAATATAATATACTATCATAGATTATAATTATTTCATACCCATTTTGGTTTCAGTCCTTTCATTCACCATAAATATGATTTCCTCCACAGCAGCTTCCTGCCCTGCATATTTTACTAGTTTGATTCCTTTAATTAAACCTTGGGTTCATGTGTGAAACTCTCCCGTCTCGTATCAGGAACAAATCTGTGTGTTTCGTGAATTTTCAAAAACAATATTGAAGGTTCTTAGGTCCGTATTCCGTGGGCTGTAATTCCCCAGCTGTTGTTGCCTCCTGCTTACTTTAAGGCCTCTTAATCTGCTTTTGACAAATATAATGAAGTTGTGTTTCTAGAGGTGGCTGTTTTCCCTTTCTGGGTTAGACACTGCAGGTCGTGTAGTACCGCCTCACATCTACCATCACATTGATGCTTTCTATTCTTCTTTTCAGTGAATAGAAACCACCATGGGTCCGTTATGACGGGGCAGTGACGAAGCCATTACAGTGTGGAATGAAATGCATACTTGTGTGTATTTATTTGTGCACGACCTAACCACACGCAGTAATTGAGCATAACAATACACGAGCTTTGGTCTTATTTAAAATGGGCCCGACTGATTACTGTTATTACAGAGCGATGCTCACTAGTTTAGTGGCGCTGGCCTCCACACACTTGAAGTTACACACATGCAGCGAGAGAAAGATGAAAATGAACATAATCAGCTAAGGCTGTCATCAACCTCACATGACTTTTTACTGTGTTGCTGAATAAATGGATGAAGAGGAGATGAAAGCAGGGAAACATAGAGAAGAGAAAAGGAGCTAGAGTAAATATTGATAATAATGATAATATTTAGTCAGGATGAAACCTGTTCTTCACCACTGTCTTGTGAACATGCAGTGAAGGAATAAGGAGAATCTACATGGAAATGTTCCACATGACAACGATGCACACTCTGGCGACAATCATCAAACCTACCAGGCAGAGCGAGGAAGAAGCTAATGCTAACGGCACAACGAAGACCCCAAATGTGATGCTTGCGTTAGCAGTTGTGGCTAACCCCAACACATAACAAGGGCATAGCAGCTTCACTACTATCTCCATCATAATATAATATAATATAAAGCTATACATTGTCCTTTTATTTAGATAGTATTGGTGATGTATGATGTGCATTATTGGGTGTTGATAGGAGGTCTGCCCGTTATGCCAAAAACACCAATACTCAAATGTCCTATTGGGCCAAAAAATGCCAAGAAATACCAATACCCCATAGACAAAGTTTATTTGGTTTATGGGGAACTTTGTTCAGAAGGCCCTTTGATCTAAAAATACAAACTCTCTGTCTAACAACCAGAAGCACGAGGCTCATACTGCTGAACAAAGGATTTCATTGGTCAAACACGGAGGTCCAGATGTACGTCTGAATGTTTGTTCCTTTCTGTGTGTGTGTGTGTGTGTGTGTCTGTGTTTTTACCATACAAAGAGCCTGTGATGTCACTCTACACCTTGGGTGTGGCTGATAACAGGTGTTTTTGTGTCTGTGTACCTTTTATGTGCTCTTGTGTACAAAGGTGCAGATTGGCCAATAGAACAGGTCAACCCTATGACCAGTGCCAAGTGGGAGAGGGTGTGTGTGTGTGTGTGTGTGTGTGTGTGTGTGTGTGTGTGTGTGTGTGTGTGTGTGTGTGTGTGTGTGTGCGTGTGTATACTTTACATGTACCTCTTTTCTTTTCTTCTATCTCTCACTACCACTTTTCCCACTACAAAACATATCCATCTTAAAGGGACAGTCCCATAATACTGTCTCACTAATAATCGGTTTGTTCATGCCATATTGTATTCTGTTTGTCTTCATGAAGACTCCGTTTGTGGAACATTTCCTATATGTACAGCGTTGTTTCCTCTGTGTACACTCACCCCTCATGTGATGACACTCTGACAGTAACTGTTTACACAACTGCACTCTTACGTTTAAGGGAAACGTTTATTCCTCACATATGTTGGTTATGGTTAGGCCACAAACCTACTTGGTCAGGTTTAATTAAACATCATGCTTATGCTGTAAATATGTGTTTGTGACGTCATTTCAGTTTCAGACTTAAATTAAATAAATCATTTGTGGACGTTTGGTTTCAGACGGGACGTGAACAAGATCCCTCACTGGCTTCACACCAGCGAACAGGACCCTTTGCGTTTGTTGGGGGACACGACCAAACCACAGAAGGGAGGGTCTACAGACCAGCTCAGAGCGGTGTCTACTGAAGGCTGATTACGTAAACAAAAAGGCAAACAATGTATCACACCAAAAGCCAACAGATCAAAGGTCAAAGATCTCACAACTTCAAATACTCTTCTTGAGAGGGAAAGAGAAAAGTATGAATGCATCGCTAGCCAACACCTACGTTTGAGCAGTCCCAACAGGTGGGCGTGGAATTAATGTTCTTTCAGTCCGTTGCATGGGGTGAGTGGGTTCAGGCTGGTTTCTGAGCAGCTTTAGCAGTTTGAAGGACAGGAAATACTGATGACAGCTGCTCCTGTTGCCCACTCTGCGGCAGGTGAAGTGGTGTCCGTGCGGCAGTGAGGATGAAACACAACGAAACATGGATACTCGTTTCTTCCACATTGAATTTAATGCAACAAACAAGCCATCGAAATGCACACGGAGAGTACACACACATATGCCGGTCGTATGGACCCGGTAGAGGTGACATTCTGCCCCTATGTGCTTCAGCTTGTGGTCTTATTTTAAACTTTGCATACCAAGATATTGTTCTTTAAATGTGGCCATTGCCATGCCCAAAATGAATGCAAATGAAAATTGAAGAGCTCTTTCAAACAGCATTTGGACGATCATGGAACACACATTTAATGAAATGTATGTGAAGGCGAGGTGAGCTTCCCTACAGGTCTGACAACACCTGCAGCTGTGTGAAAGAAAAGAAAAGCACTCACACATTCCTGCCTCGCCACCCGGCGCCCAGCAGACATCAAGACCTGGACCTGGACCAGGGGGGTGGGGCTCAAAGGGGTGGGGCGCAGTGTTGTCTGGGCCGGCTCTGAACTAGACACAACATACCCCCGCCTTTTCATTTATTCACACGCACACACACATTTAGTCGTCCCCCTGCGGCGAGCCACAAAGGTGTTCAGTCATGTGAAACCCAAGCCTCCAACCTGCAGGTTGACCTTTGACCTTTCCCACACATGCACACATATGAACTCACAGGAGGAAGTGTTGAGAGATTAAAAGAGAGCATGGAAGCTGTGTGTGTGTGTGTGTGTGTGTGTGTGTGTGTGTGTATGTGTGTGTGTGTGTGTGTGTGTGTGTGTGTGTGTGTGTGTGTGTGTGTGTGTGTGTGTGTGCGTGACTTGTAGACATGCAGGAGGGTCCCAGAAACATCTCCACATTGGTTACAGACACAACAACCTCACACACAATGTCCCCTTATCCACATGTGTGTAATACATCTAGAGTTTCATAAAGTCTGCCCTCGCTCTCTCACACACACACACACACACACACACACACACACACACACACACACACACACACACACACACACACAGACAGACACGGCATCGGGTGACCTAACCCCCTCCGCTGTGTAGCTGCAATTAACCTTCCTAACCCCAGTGCGTGCGTGTGTGTTGGACAGTGTGTGTCCTGCACTTTACACAAAACAGTCATGAGAATGGAGGGCATGTTGTGACTCAACCAAACAGACACACTCACACACACACACTCACACACACACACATGCGCGCTGATAATCCATGTCTTCCCTGGACATCCTTTTATCCAGCTCAGGCCCCAGGGATTTTCCACTGGGCCGGCCAGGCCGAGAGGCCTCATTCTGGGGTCAGGAGATCAGAGAGGTGCCCTTAGTGACCTTTGAGGATCCAAGCCGAACAGCCGCCGCTGCGCCGTGAGGTCAGGGGTCAGAATGCAGTCAGAGAGGATGATGTAACACAGAACATAATCTCGTATGGTTGATGAGCCAGATTGTATGTAGTTCAGCCACAGTGTAAAAGAAAAAGCAGGTTGTAATGACGCCTTTGTGTTGCCAAGCTGCAGATATGAAAGCAGCAGAATGACCAAAGAGATAGGGCCGGCCTTGAAGTGGTACTGAAGACACCACAAGCTGTGGCACGTCACAGTGGGCTGCACAGGGATGTGGAGAACCGGAGGATCATGGACACAATGCTTCACGATTTAGGGTGTAGATATGGGACAACTGTACAATTATTGACATGCTTCAAATCATTTATTATATTAGTCTGTATGAAGATTACATCGCACGGTTTCCTAAGCTTGGCCTTGAACGAGCACCTGTTGAGCCCTAGGGCGCCCTAAATAGAGACCCTTTTATATCAGGTCACAAGGTACAAATCAAGAAAAAAACATGGTATAAATCCCGGCCCAAAAAACAAACATGTTAGGTATCAAATCAAACATAAAAATCAGGGTTACAATAATATATAATTCCCTTGTACAACCTCTAAACACAACTCAAACAATTAGGTTCGGATTAGTCTCAAGCCTCAAGGCTTCCTGCTCTGCACACGTTCTGCTTACGTTCCTAGAATTACGTCATACAGCAAGTGTGGGAGGAGACGGACATTTTAAATCCCAGCATGCTCCAGTCAGGCAATCTTTTCACATCAAATAAGTAGTTTTTCCATTTTTGAACCGAACAACAACGTTTTTTGACTGAAACTCCTTTGAACACCAAAATGCTGTGTTTTATTGTGATTTATTTTACAGATTATGAAGCTGTTGTAAAGGCACCATAATACAGTTTGAAAAACTCGGTGACTCAAGGAGGCATTTTTTCTCATATCATGCTGGATGTTCATAGTTATGATCAAAATATCTTTTAAAGTGTTTTTTTTTTGCAGATTTTTTTCCCAAGACTTTGCTGAGCAAATACATAAAATAAAGTATTGGAATTCATCTGGGGTTTCCTCTAGACTCCAGAGGTCTAGAGCCTGGTGTTTAAAGGGTGTTGAAGGGCTGCAGCAGCATGTGAATCCTGTGCAGCATCTTGGAGCGCATTAGCTTCACGATGCTAATGCTGATGCTAATGCTCTCTGCACACAGAGCCCAGCGAAGGTCCCGCTGATGCTACATTTAATGTGAAGAGTTCTCATTCCGCTGCGAGAGCCTCTAATCTATGAACCGCACACACAGAGCATGCACATGTGACACATGTTGCTCTGCTCCATGACCCTCCCCCACCTCCATTCATCCTTTCATTCATTCACATTCACTTCCACAATGAATGTGAACTTCAGACTGAGTGAAAGAATGAAAGAATGAAAGAAGAAAGGAAGGGGTGCTTTCTTTTCTCTCCTCTCAGCCTGCTCCTGACCTCGTGACCCTGCAGGCCTCCTCCTCCCCCAGCTTCCTCAACCATTGACACTCACTCTTTCGAAACCCTCAACATATTCAGTTGTTTTATTTCCAAACATGAATACAGCAAAGTTGGTGAGGGGAAAAAAGAGCACATGGACACAAATAAGCACACCTGCCAGGGCTCAGTTTGGTGTGACGCTTCTACGCCTCGCATGCTGATGTTCTATCAATAGACTTTCACCTCTTCACTGATAAAAATAAATAATATATATATAATTTTGCCTGTTTGAAAGATGCCGCAGGAGTCTGAGTTACGGCACAAGCATTTTGAAGGATCAACAGAAGCTTGACTACTTAACTGACAGGTCTGCGGTCGTCTAGCGGTCCGTGGCCTCATCGTGACCCGACCAGCCAGGTCAGATAGAGAATGCAATGATAAAGAGGTGACCTCTGACCTTTCAGCTCCTGACTCATCTTTCACAATTTCCTCCTGTCACGTGCAGCGACTGAAAACACACTGAGACTGTTCACTTCATGAAGGATCCAGACATTCTGCAGCTTTTGAACGTTTCCAGGCTCATGAAACACAAAAGAAATCCTCCTTTAAAAGCGCAGCTTGTGACAGGTCCATGATGTAAAGCATGTAACATGGTGTCAGTGTTTTGCTGTTTGGCATCCGGCATGCCCCAAATGTGGAGCAACAAGACCTGGCAGCAGAACACAATAAATCCATATGAGTGTTTGCAACATTAGGAATATTTTCACCGCTTCGCCTTCTGACGTCCTCTTAACACATCAAACCCAACTTTACCTCCCAGAGCCTGTGAGTTGTGTTCTACCTCAGGCCGTACTTTCTTCCTGTTATGTTGTGTCTCTGTTTCCTAAAGCGGGGAGTGCCATAAGCTACTCACCCAGAGCCGCTGTCTGGATGAGTAGCTTCTAAAACCCGACTTCAACAACGCCTTTAAGATGTTCTTCACACCGGAGGCCTGGTTCTGTTGTCAGCCCCTTCATCACAAACAACACGGAAATCTGTCACTTCTCTGTCACACTATGTTTTACCACGCTGCTTTCTGTCTCTAGTTTCTCTCTCAACACAGTTTACTTAACCCTAGAACACTAACGTTAAAAATAGTCACAATATCACTAACGTCGGGTGAATTTCACCCGATAAAATGTACCTGATAAAATATACTTTTTATCGAAATATATTCAAATACAACAATACAAGGCAAGTTGAAGTACTCTTCTTTTATTTTACCCTATAGAACTTCTCATAAAATGAAAAACAGGTATCACGGGGAGACCCTGAAAAAAGGCTCAAAATCCGGTGAAAAATTAGGGAATCGTCAATAAAGAATGATTAAAAATATAAATAATAGAGCTATGAATGTGTTATTTGGTCCACATGTTCCTGGGACATGTGAGTCTTGAAAAGTTCATTGATGTTAAAAGTCAATGTTAAAACCCATCCGGAAAAAATAGTCACCCAAACAGGTACAACAGGAAAAAAACAGTGATCGGAGTAGGAAGACACGCCCACCTTCAATAAGACACGCCCACATTCAATAAGACACGCCCACCTTCACTAACGTCAGTGAGCAGCATGAAGCTACACAAGGACCCACACAACTCAGACAAAAGCAACACAATGAAAGCAACGTAACCACAATCACTCGGGTGAAAATCACTCGACGTTAATGTTCTAGGGTTAAAGACGTTAGTGTTCTAGGGTTAAAGACCTTAGTGTTCTAGGGTTAAAGACGTTAGTGTTCTAAGGTTAAAGAGGTTAGTGTTCTATGGTTAAATACATTAGTGTTCTAGTGTTCAATATGTTAGTGTTCTAGGGTTAAATATGTTAGTGTTCTAGGGTTAAATATGTTAGTGTTCTAGGGTTAAAGATGTTAGTGTTCTAGGGTTAAAGACGTTTGTGTTCTAGGGTTAAATACGTTAGTGTTCTAGGGTTAAATAAATTAGTGTTCTAGGGTTAAAGATGTTAGTGTTCTAGGGTTAAAGAGGTTAGTGTTCTAGGGTTAAAGATGTTCGTATTCTAGGGTTAAAGACGTTAGTGTTCTAGGGTTAAAGACGTTAGAATTCTAGGGTTAAAGACATTAGTGTTCTAGGGTTAAAGATGTTAGTGTTCTAGGGTTAAAGATGTTGGTGTTCTAGGGTTAAAGATGTTAGTGTTCTAGGGTTAAAGACGTTAGTGTTCTAGGGTTAAAGATGTTAGTGTTTTAGGGTTAAAGACGTTAGTGTTCTAGGGTTAAAGACATTAGTGTTCTAGGGTTAAATATGTTAGTGTTCTAGGGTTAAAGATGTTGGTGTTCTAGGGTTAAAGATGTTAGTGTTTTAGGGTTAAAGACGTTAGTGTTCTAGGGTTAAAGACATTAGTGTTCTAGGGTTAAATATGTTAGTGTTCTAGGGTTAAAGATGTTGGTGTTCTAGGTTAAAGATGTTAGTGTTCTAGGGTTAAAGATGTTGGTGTTCTAGGGTTAAAGATGTTAGTGTTTTAGGGTTAAAGACGTTAGTGTTCTAGGGTTAAAGACATTAGTGTTCTAGGGTTAAATATGTTAGTGTTCTAGGGTTAAAGATGTTGGTGTTCTAGGTTAAAGACGTTAGTGTTCTAGGGTTAAAGATGTTAGTGTTCTAGGGTTAAAGACGCTAGTGTTCTAGGGTTACAGACGTTAGTGTTCTAGGGTTAAAGATGTTAGTGTTCTAGGTTAAAGACGTTAGTGTTCTAGGGTTAAAGATGTTAGTGTTCTAGGGTTAAAGACGTTAGTGTTCTAGGGTTAAAGATGTTAGTGTTCTAGGGTTAAAGACGTTGTTGTTCTAGGGTTAAAGATGTTAGTGTTCTAAGGTTAAAGACGTTGTTGTTCTAGGGTTAAAGATGTTAGTGTTCTAGGGTTAAAGACGTTAGTGTTCTAGGGTTAAAGACGTTAGTGTTATAGGGTTAAAGACGTTTGTGTTCTAGGGTTAAAGGCCTTAGTGTTCTAGGGTTAAAGACATTAATGTTCTAGGGTTAAAGACGTTAGTGTTCTAGGGTTAAAGACATTAGTGTTCTAGAGTTAAAGACCTTAGTGTTCTAGGGTTGAAGACGTTTGTGTTCTAGGGTTAAAGACGTTAGTGTTCTAGGGTAAATATGTCTGGTCTCTCTTAAAAAATGCACGTAGTATTGACTGGTAGTTGATTATATATACGTATACTGTATATATTGTATTATATGTATATATTTTTGGGCTCTCATTCCAAATGATAATGTTATATTTTACCTGTCAAGCTAATTCCTGACATTTGAGTGAGATGGTCCAACGGGTTCCAGGGGTCTGGGTTTGTCCAGCAGAACATAACAAAACCCTGTTTTTGTTTGTATATTTCATTTATTTGTTCGTTTGTTTTCTACTCCATTTGCTCTTTTTGGTTATTTCTTTGGTTTTGTTGTGTTCATTGCCTTTATGGTCCTTTTTGTTTATCTGTATTTAAGTTATAACTATGCTTTTGCTTGTCTGTAGAGCTCTTTGTAAACTTTGTTTTTAAAGGTGCTGTATAAATAAAGTTATTATTAGTATTATTATAAACCTGGCTCAGCTTTTCTGTTATTTCCAACAAAAAAGGACAAAATTAAAAGAAATCTGAGCCGTATAAACAAGAAGTATCCCTAAAAGGAACGTTGATCATGTTCCAAAGTTATTGTGTGTTTCCTGTCTGGACCGATCCCCTGGAGCCGATCGCGTGGCCTCGTCCCCAGCAGTCGGTAACAGGTCAGAGATGAACCTCATTTTCACCTCCAGTGATTGCAGTTTCATTCTGTGGTTCTTAAACCAGGGCGTTAAGTGTTTGTGGTCAATGTACATTATTCCTTTACGGGCTTTAATTGCATTTTTTCTTTTTACACGCTGGACTGGCCTTGTGGCCATTATATGAGCAAAGTAATGTTCAACGATGGTCCATTACAGTAAGAGCCATTTACTTTGCAGCAGTTCCTATAGACCGCAGTGGTCAGCGCGTTAAAACCACTCAATACGTATAGAAGCAGCTCCTCCTGGAGCGGAGGCCACCCGAGGCGGAGATGCACTTATATGTACACAGGTACCAAAGTACACTCCGTAGGGTGGAAGAAAGACACAACACACACACATACATTCCTTTCCTTTATCTAGATTCCATTGGAACTGTTGCGTCAAGGCCATATGGTGACAAAGGCAGTGTGAAAACATGCCTTCTCTTTGGAGAATCCTTTATTGTGCAGCCTCAGACCAATTCATGGGAGTTTATGGAGGACTGCAGGTCATGGTTGTATAGATTTTACAACGGTGACAAACGCATTATGCTTTTCATATAAAACAGCACAGTTGAGCCCCAGTAAAGCAGAAAAGGTCTGAATGCTTTACGGGTTCATAACACAATGAATTAATCACAGGAAGATAGAGTGGGGTAAGAGGCAGTGGGAGAAAGAGAAAGGAAGGGAAACATATATATGGTATGATTGGTTTTATGTGTCCAGGCGGGGCTGCTGGTGGCAGGCGCATTGTTTAACAGGGACTGCTGCCGCCTGAGGTCAGCCTCACAGGTCTCGTTCTTCACCTAAGGTCAGCCTCACAGGCCTCGTTCTTCACCTGAGGTCAGCCTCACAGGCATCATCCTTCACCTGAGGTCAGCCTCACAGGCATCATCCTTCACCTGAGGTCAGCCTCACAGGCCTCGTTCTTCACCTGAGGTCAGCCTCACATGCCTTGTTCTTCACCTGAGGTCAGCCTCACAGGCCTCATCTTTCACCTGAGGTCAGCCTCACAGGCCTCATCCTTAACCTGAAGTCAGCCTCACAGGCCTTGTTCTTTACCTGAGGTCAGCCTCACAGGCCTCATCCTTCACCTGAGGTCAGCCTCACAGGCCTCTTCCTTTACCTGAAGTCAGCCTCACAGGCCTTGTTCTTTACCTGAGGTCAGCCTCATAGGCCTCATTCTTCACCTGAGGTCAGCCTCACAGGCCTCATCCTTCACCTGAGGTCAGCCTCACAGGCCTCATCCTTCACCTGAGGTCAGCCTCACAGGCCTCTTCCTTTACCTGAAGTCAGCCTCACAGGCCTTGTTCTTTACCTGAGGTCAGCCTCATAGGCCTCATCCTTCACCTGAGGTCAGCCTCACAGGCCTCATCCTTCACCTGAGGTCAGCCTCAAAGGCCTCATCCTTCACCTGAGGTCAGCCTCACAGGCCTCATCCTTTACCTGAGGTCAGCCTCACAGGCCTCATCCTTCACCTAAGGTCAGCCTCACAGGCCTTGTTCTTTACCTGAGGTCAGCCTCACAGGCCTTGTTCTTCACCTGAGGTCAGCCTCACAGGCCTCATCCTTCACCTGAGGTCAGCCTCACAGGCCTTGTTCTTTACCTGAGGTCAGCCTCACAGGCCTTGTTCTTTACCTGAGGTCAGCCTCACAGGCCTCATCCTTCACCTGAGGTCAGCCTCACAGGCCTCTTCCTTTACCTGAAGTCAGCCTCACAGGCCTTGTTCTTTACCTAAGGTCAGCCTCATAGGCCTCATCCTTCACCTGAGGTCAGCCTCACAGGCCTCATCCTTCACCTGAGGTCAGCCTCAAAGGCCTCATCCTTCACCTGAGGTCAGCCTCACAGGCCTCATCCTTTACCTGAGGTCAGCCTCACAGGCCTCATCCTTCACCTGAGGTCAGCCTCACAGGCCTTGTTCTTTACCTGAGGTCAGCCTCACAGGCCTTGTTCTTCACCTGAGGTCAGCCTCACAGGCCTCGTTCTTCACCTGAGGTCAGCGCCACAGGCCTCGTTGTTCAGCGCTCCTAAACCTCTCCTCAAAGTGTGTGGCATCTAGGCAGCCTGGCAAACCAGAGTTTAAAACACTCTGAAGTTGAGTTATTGTTGTTCTTTGTGACCTTTAGTTTTTCAGCAACATCCTGCAGTGCCCCACGGCAACAGAAATCCCTTTAGCAGCTGAATGCAACTACCTGGCATTGAACTACCTCCAATACAAACCGTCCCATGGGGAGAGCATGAGACGAAGATCCACGTCCACAAGAGTCTGCTCATTGGGGGAGGGTCAAACAAACCAAGAACTTTAGTCCAGGAGACTGCTGTTGGTGTAAGAAACTAAACATGTGTTCACCCGTTGTTTGTCTATTGAGGCGTTAGAGTTCTTAGTCATGAGAGTCTGAAGCAACTAAATTCAAAGTGTATTTTGTACATCACAAAATCACAAATCACAATTCATTCATGCAACACAGTCACAGGTCGGCACTCTTCCATTGCACTCTTCCAGTGCACTCTTCCATTGCACTCTTCCAGTACACTCTTCCAGTACACTCTTCCATTGCACTCTTCCAGTACACTCTTACCTTGCACTCTTACATTGCACTCTTCCAGTGCACTCTTCCAGTGCACTCTTCCAGTACACTCTTCCATTGCACTCTTCCATTACACTCTTCCAGTACACTCTTCCAGTGCACTCTTACATTGCACTCTTCCAGTATACTATTCCATTGCACTCTTCCAGTGCACTCTTCCATTACACTCTTCCAGTACACTCTTCCATTGCACTCTTCCACTGCACTCCTCCAGTACACTCTTTCATTGCACTCTTCCATTACACTCTTCCATTGCACTCTTTCATTGCACTCTTCCAGTACACTCTTCCATTGTACTCTTCCATTGCACTCTTCCAGTACACTCTTCCATTGTACTCTTCCATTACACTCTTCCATTGCACTCTTCCATCGCACTCTTCAATTACACTCTTCCAGTACACTCTTCCATTGTACTCTTCCATTACACTCTTCCATTGCACTCTTCCATCGCACTCTTCAATTACACTCTTCCATTACACTCTTCCATTGTACTCTTCCATTACACTCTTCCAGTACACTCTTCCATTGCACTCTTCCAGTGCACTCTTCCAATTCACTCTTCCATTGCACTCTTCCATTGCACTCTTCCATTGCACTCTTCTAGTACACTCTTCCATTGCACTCTTCCATTACACTCTTCTAGTACACTCTTCCATTGCACTCTTCCAGTACACTCTTCCAGTACACTCTTCCATTACACTCTTCCAGTGCACTCTTCTTGCAGCAGTTGGGTTCACTTCCTTTGTCAGGGCGCCTCAGCATAACCAGAACGTGCTTCCGTCCGTCATTGGTTTCCAGAACATTCTTCTCGTTTTGTTGCATCCGTCAGAGTTGTTTGACGACGCAGAGACACTGTAAATAAAAACGTCATCATCCAAAATGGCACAAAACACTTTACCCCCCAAAAAGTAAAGAATAAGAGATGTGGAGTTTAAAGATGTAAAGTTTAAATGTAAGTTGATTGAGAGGTTAGAAGGTGATCGAGCTGAACGATTCCTGCTAATGTCTTCCATCATGAGCCCTGTTGGGCTGTCCATCGCACCAATGTAACACATGCATTTGAGTCTTTTATTGGGAATTATTGTAATGCACAGAATTATAAATTACATTCGACTCAATGTGACCATATTTTTTGTGTGTAACGATCATTTATCTCATGATGGATTTTTTTTTCAAACCCATACAAAATTATACAGACTTGTTATGTAAAGGCTGTTTCTCCCCCGCCTGCACTACAGCTCCACTTCCCAGATTGTCTCGTCGTTGCACCGTGTCACTAAGTCAAATGTCCCCCTTAAGGAGAATTCACACCATATCTGAGAGACAAAACCTTTGTTTGTTATGTTTTCGGTTTGTTCTTGTATTCCAGCTCTTTGTAGTGAGAACACAGATGCCTTCAAAATGACTCAGCATGTTTGGACTGCCGCTTGTGGACATGGCAGCAACAAGCAGCGAGTCGACTTCATGAGCTGGCAACAAGTCATCTCTGGTGTCTTGAACATTGTGAGAGGAACATGATGAGATAAGCATGATGAGAGGAACATGCTCCTCTCATCATTTTCCTCTCATGCATTCCCCGCAAAGACAAATTTTCAAGATGACATTTTGCAATTTGTCACTTACTGCTAACTACAACACAGTAGTTTTATTTGAGCAGGCATTGTTGATAGCTCATGTCTCCCTGCATGAAAAGAGGATCAGATGCACCAGGCAGTGGTCTGGGGTTCTGCAGGGCTCTTTACTGGAGCCCTTCTCTTTGCAAATCCAATGAAAAGTAGGGATGTTCCAACATGGAACATTGGGTATTTTTATATTTCTTTTTATGAAGTTATCTGACTCCAAACCTTGCAATCTACTTTTGATGAGTACATCCTCATGCTCAATAACATCCACAGTCTTGAATCTTGTATTTTAGGGTCTATCGATGTGCTTGAGAGAGCTGAGCAGAAGGGTGTGGTGGCTGGAGGGAACAGTGCTGATAGAAGCTGACAGCTTTATGATGCTTAGAGACTCCTGAGCAAACAGTCGGGACATAACCATATTTACTTTAGTGCATGTGGGAGGAGCGTGTGCACGTTCATATGCTGTGGTTTTGAGTGTCTGCTGAGAGGCACATAGGGAACGGCTGTTATCAGCAACTAATACTGTCCTGTACTTGAAGAGGGACATTCATACATATGTGTGCTCCGAGATAGCGTGCAAACTGACACATATACACACACACACACACACACACACACACACACACACACACACACACACACACACACCCACAGGCATGTGCAGAAACCAGCCGAGCTATCTTGACCAACAGGTAGGATGACACTGTCAGTTTTAGAAGCTTCAATGCACTTCCAATGCAGATCCACCTGTTCAGCCCCACCCACACACCCTCCAGGCAAGACAGTGAACTCTCTCACACACACACACACACACACACACACACACACACACACACACACACACACACACACACACACACACAGTCATAAAGTACATATAGTACAGGCCAAGGGCTAGGGTGAGGCAGCGGGTGGAGGACTGAGTTCACTGAGGCCAAAAAGCATGTGAAGAATACGCCCTGTTCAGGTCACACACACACACACACACACACACACACACACACACACACACACACACACACACAATCTGAACTGCATGTCTATAAATGGTGACTTGTGAAGAGTCTTCCATCTGAAGTGATCTATAAGAAATAAATATGTACAATAGAAGCATGTGAGAAAAACTAAAGTCATGGTAATTCTAAGAAGGTGAGTGCAGTTGCAGGTAAATGACACCAATGGGCTCTAGGAGGGTGGGGAGTACCAACACACACACACACACACACACACACACACACACACTTGATTTAACACACAGTGGAGATAAGCGACAAGTGCCAATATACTTTCATTTTTTTTATTAATTGTTTTTCGATAAAGGGACAAAATGGGTGTGTGAACAGGATAATGCAGACATCTGCCAGAAAACACAGACAGTGGTTTTCCCAATACAACTGAACAGAGACCCAAAAAGTACAACAGAAACCGAAGAGCTTGGTTTGTCCAATGACCATGGGCCACCATTACAAAAGAACAATAAATCAAAATGATATTATAACCAAAAACAAATGAAGGGAAGCCAAAACTAAAGATCCATTCCATGTCTCTGTTTTGAACAGAGCACAAGGTAATAATAAATAGTAACTCCCATAGTAAAACATAAAGTTCAAGTTCAAGTTACAACAAACAGCTTTCAGAATAGGAATAGAAAAGGCTGATAACAAAATATTCTGCATTGCCATTTACAAAAAAGTCTCAACTCAAGCAGGCTTCTCCTCGTCCCCCGGGTCATTTTAAATATGCTTTGCATATGAAAGTAAACCCAATCTAAATATAAAGCACCATTTAGTATTTGGCAATGAAAAAAAAACTGCAAAAAACATTTAATAATTTTTTTAAATGTATTTATTTTTTACGCTTGTTTTCGTAATCCATGTACTGCATATGACGTTTTTTTCGTTTTTTTTCCTCTCTTGGTGATGTTGGAATGTAGTCAGGTGGGAGGGTGAGAGAGACAGAAGCACACAACAGAACAGGCCGACGTCAGCTGGCATCACTGCGTACAAGAATGGCAGCAGGGGAAGAGGTCCGAACCAAAGGAACAAAGAAGATATGTACAACCACCGGGTCACCGGAGGCGGCGGCCATCTGATGGCCCGTGACGCCTACCGGTGCCACGTACTTTAGCTGCTTTTTTTTGTGGGGTTTTTCCATTTATTTCTTTAAACATACAAATAATTTGCACTATATTATCCTGCCAAATTAAAAAAATATACCGTGGCAGCTTGGCATTTTTTTTCCACTACCAAAAAAAGGTATGGTAAATACCTTTAGAGAGAACAAGCAACAGTTAAAAATACGAGCCTCAATATAAATACTATAGTGCCTACTCTAAGTGAACATTGAATTCAAATACAATTCTAGAAATACAGAAAAAGTAGACCATAAATGTGTTTAAGCATAGGAACCGACATGAGTGTGCATTTTCCTATATTTTAAGTTCTTTATTATATATTTATATATAATCTTAATCCTTTCCCCAATGCAAATTGTATTTCAACCTGAAGAGCTGTGAAGAGCCAAGGCAAAATAAAATACAAAACCATCACAGATTTTTTTGTTTGTTTGTTTTTTCGTCTTTTTTTATCATTTCATATATACTGTGATCTGAGTCTTGAACACCACCAAGACGCCGAGGAAAAGAGAAACGACAACAAAACTTAAATACAGTTTCCCCCTAAAAGATAGTGACGTGTTATTTGCAAAAAACGTTTATTTTCATATCTAGAATTAAAGGAAGATTAATACAAAAACAGATTCTCGCAGGTTGAGCAACAAGATTGAAGTGTCTGTTGTGGAGCCAGCAAGGTCTACAGATGTTGAGTTCTACAGATGTTCAGGTCTACAGATGTTGAGTTCTACAGATGTTCAGGTCTACAGATGTTGAGTTCTACAGATGTTGAGTTCTACAGATGTTCAGGTCTACAGATGTTGAGTTCTACAGATGTTGAGGTCTATAGATGTTTACGTCTATAGATGTTGAGGTCTATAGATGTTTACGTCTATAGATGTTTACGTCTACAGATGTTTACGTCTACAGGTGTTTAGATCTACAGATGTTTACGTCTATAGATGTTTAGGTGTAGATGACAACAAAGTTACAACTCAGCTCCCAACATGTCTGGTTCGTCTGTGGCTCCATTCTAAGGCCGAGCAGAGCGCCGTGCGTCTGTAACTCCATCCGACCTGTGCACAGACCTCGCTGACGGGGTGAAGGTTCAGCCCATACTAAGCTCTGGGGCTTCTAGGGGTAACAAATTGACAAATGGTCAAAGGTGAAACGGCAAGGGTACAAAGGTCAAGGTTTATGAGGGCGGAGTTGCTGGCAACAGATTATGTGGCTCATCTTTTACTGCTTCAACAGTGGGACTCTGCTCACCTGACAGCATTTCAACAGCGTTTTCCCTTCTGCGTGAACTTGTAAACTGGGAAAATTGAAACAGTGCACTTCATGTCCTATAAGTGGAAATCGAACTTTCAGACTCAACCCATGTGACCAACATTGCATCACTGTGGTAAAACGCAAGAGAGATGTCGGTGTTTCCTCTCCGGCAGTGTGACATGTGCTCTGCTGTGAACAGCTTGAACTAAACTCAACGAGGGAAAGAACTCTGCTTTCGGGTTGAAAAGCAACAGCAAACAATACAAATGTGCCCTGCATTAGCCTATGCATACTGATTATAATCATCACATTCACTCTTTTCAAGAGCCTGGAGTAGAGATATTTTTATTGCAATTCTTTCTTTTTTTTTCTTCTGTAATTCATGGTTAATAACCCTGTTTTGATTAAAAAAAATGTAAAGTGAAAGAGATTGCCTCTGATCGCCGTAACATGTACGCAGCTTCCAGTTCTGTGTAGCTTTCTGTCTGTCTAGCTTGAAGTCACTTCAATGCTCTCAAATAAAGTTAGCCTCACTGGTAGTTCATATATTACTTTATGCATTGTTCCACACACTGACATGTTGAACTAACGCTAGATACACGACCCTCTCAGCCATGTGCCGTGTCCCTCACGTTCAGGATTGTACATTACAGAGTACCTTTATCTCAAAAGTACCTCCTTACCGGAAACAAAACTACAAATAATTCAGATATACACAATACTGCTTGCACCATGCTTGCCATGAAATCCACATATTAAAGATAGCCTATTGAACATGTAATAGGTAGCTAAATGATGATTAAGGAGAATTCTCTGATGTATCATCATGAATCGTCACAGTCCATTTGAGCAGTCAGGTGCTTGATGCAAGGACCTTTCCTGGGTGGCTTCAACCTTTTAGCTTGAGCTGTGTGACCCCAAACTTATACCAGATAAGATTATGGCCAATGCAGTCCAGAGAAATCAAAGGCACTCTTTCTTATTCTACCAAATGATAGTACAAATTGAATTCTTAGCACACCCTTGTCTTTTTGAAAGAATTTTGAAGGCTGTTATTACTTTCAGTTTAATCATCAAGCTAATGCATGTTTTCTTTTCTTCTTCTTTTTTTTAACCCTGTGGGGACATGCTGTCTTTTATAAAGATCAGGATGAGTGCATTTCCAGGGTTGCATGAGGAGGGTCGAGTCACAGACTGTTCACTTTCCATGTTACCAAACAAAACTGTACATGATATGTGTCACAGAATGTATGCAGCATGGATGTATCTTTCTTGTCTTTTCTCTTTTTGAAGAATAAAAAGAAAAAAACAGAACAAGAGAAAAACAGCAACACATTTACTCAACAACTAACCAACCAGGGACAAGTTATTTTCTTTTTTCTTTTTTTTTGATTAGCAAAAACATACTATGCATGCTGACTAATTCTTAAAAATGGAAAAGGAAAACTCAAAAAAGAAAATAGTACACAACATGTAAATTATTGCACAAGAGAAAGGCTCGAAGTTTCGCTTCAATGCAAGAGTATTGCCCCTATACAGATCATGCATTCAATGGGTAATGGAAACAGGGTGTGCTGGTGCAGAGCACATGGTCTTAAGCTTCCACCAGACTGGCGGAAGTGGAGTGTTTGGGTTGGGGCAATTCTACAAGGGCCCGGGCATAAACAGGGGACTGATGGCGGACGTAGCTGAGGGGAAAGGTCCCATAGTTCGGCCTTCTACTCTGACTTTATTTCGGTACTCAAAGGACGGTCACTGTGCCATTTTTTCATGTGTTTCTCCAAGGTGCTGTAGACACTGAAGGGCATCTTACAAATTTCACACTTGAACACGTCTTTGCCCACCTGACCGTGAGTCTTCATGTGGCGAGTCAGTTTAGAGCTCTGCGCACAGGCGTAATTGCACAGATCACACTTGTAGGGTCTCTCCCCTGTGTGGCTGCGCCGGTGCACTGTCAGGTTACTGCAGTTCTTGAACACCTTGCCACAGTACTCACAAGTATCACTCCTGCGGCTCTCCTTGGAGTTGGGCCGCCCGTGGCCCCCGAGGTGCGGCGTGCTGCCCCCGCTGCCCGTTCCACTGCGGCCCGACATCCCGCCGTCCAGTTCCCCCGGGGGAGTGGAAAAACGCAGACTGCCGTTCTCTGAAGAATGCTCGGACGAAGAGGCGAAGGGCGATTGTCTGGAGTCCCCAAAGTTCAGAAAGGGGTCCTTGAGTTGTCGTGAGGCGGCGTAGCCGGCCAGCCACTGGGAGTAGACATTCTCTGTGTTGGGGATCGTGGGAGTGGGCAGGTCAAACTCCTTCTCCAGCTTGATACGTTTGGAGAAAGGACTGATGGGAGTGGGGCTACCCAGAAGCAGTTTTTTAGAGAGTCCGACAGAGGCGGATTCGTTCGGGGACGCTCCCCGTCCGTTTACCGTCGAGACCGATCCCTCCGCCCCGCGGTCCGTTTCCAACACGGAGTTCCCATCACACATTTCACGATTGTGGTGATGGTCTTGGTTGAGGTGGTGGTGCAAGTGGTTCTCCTTGGCCATGGCATTTCGTTTGTGTGCGCTGAGGGCTTCGCTGAAGTGGTGCATGCTGGCGGCCAGGCCCATCCCTTGCATCACCTCCGGAAGGGAGCGAGGGATGGAGGCCTCCTCAGCCACGCCTCCCAGCCGGCTGCCAATGCCGCCATTGTTCTCATGCTGACGTGCCGCTTCCAGGTTCAAAGCAAAGTGATAGTTATTGCTGTTTCTTCTGGCGGCCCTGTCTCTGTTCTGCTCTTCTTCATCCTCTACCTCCTCTTCCTCCTCCTCCTCCTCTTCTTCCTCCTCCTCTTCCTCTTCTTCTTCCTCCTCTTCCTCCTCCTCCTCCTCCTCCCCGTTCTCACGCAGCATGCGGTTATTCTCACTTTTCAACTTGGCCACCACCGACTTCAGGGCGTTGCTTGCGCTGCCCAAGTGCTCGCTGGTGCCGGGCTCCGGAGAGGAGGCGGTCGAGAGGCCGTCTTCTGACTTGCCCGCATTTGGCGAGGACGATTTGTGCATATGTGTCTTCATGTGGCGTTTCAGTTTGCTGGCCTGTGTACAGGCGTGATCACATAGGTGGCATTTGTAGGGCTTCTCTCCTGTGTGGCTGCGCCGGTGCACTATTAGATTACTCTGGAACTTGAAGGCCTTGCCACAAAACTCACAGCACTTTGATTTCAACGGGGTGGTGGAGGAGGGTGTCGCGCCTGCTGAGGGGAGAGGGGTGGTAGGAGTGGTCTGAGAACCCACAGGGGACTGCATGGAGCCTGGGAGAGGGGGTGGGGTGGCAAGATATGGAGGTTTGCTGCCCCCGGCCCCTCCTCCGCTTGCGCTTCCTCCTCCGGTCTGGAACGGTTGGAGCAGGCGCTGCATGGGGCTCGGCCTGCTGGGGGATAGCGGGGGAGTGGACCCCGCATTGTTTCCCGCCAGCTCTCGTAGCCGCCGCGAGAAGTCCATTGTCGGAGGGGGGTCCAGGGTCAGAGGGGCGTTCAGACGCATCACCCTGTCAAAGGCACTCGGGTGGTGGGCTGCCAGCGCCAGATCCTCTGGGTTCAGGTGGTGGGCATCCATGTGGTTCCTTGGAGGCGGACTGAAGAGGGGCGGTGTGGGAGGGAAACGCTGAGGATGGCCCACACCAGCGGCGCCAATGGCACCAATTCCACACCCCATCCCAACGCTTTCCCTTCCACCCGAGCCCGAGCCAGGCATGCGGAGGAGGTTGAAGGGGCTGGCGTCAGGAGGCAGGTGGAGTCCGTGAAGAGGAGGCTGCGAAGGGCATTCTGCGCCCCCGCCCAGGGAGGAGGGCCCACCCATGCGTGGGGTGAGAGGGCTACCGTGTTCACTTTCCAGGTAGATGCGGAAGCCGTGGGTGTTCTGAGCATGCTGCAGCAAGAACCATGCGCCGCCGTAGGCCTGCTTGCATGTGGTGCAGGTATAGGTGGTCGGCTCCTCCTTACCTGATGGGAGAAGAGAAGAAAGAATCGGGTTAGGAGGAATGTCATCTGAAATATCTATTAAACACCTATAACATCGGAATCACTGTATGAATCTGTCATAATATTAAAAATCTAAAGATTTTCAAATCCTGCAATGCTGTTTGTTTAGGAAACTTTCACTCAGTTGAGCAGCACTGTGCACAGAAGGAAGTCTAAGCAGGACAACTCTTTTCAACTTGGCTGAGCCAATGTTTCATTCCAACCTGAGGCCTAACTGTTCCAGCTCTTAAGAGTGGTTGGCGCATGGTGTTGAGGGCTTTCCAAATACAACAGTAGCTGTTATTGAGGTCATGCCCCACATGAGTAGCATGTGAGAAGTAGTCTGTGTTAGTGTGTCTGTGCATTTGTTCTTCTCCCAGACTGCTCTGGGACATAATTTCTCCCTTTAGACTGACTGTGAGTCCTCCATTGTCAGCAGGAGAACAAAGAAACAGGGCTATCCCGGCGGACCACCACTTTCCACTGATCTACCAAACAGAGGCTCACTGATAAACACAAATACTCTCACAGGCAGGAGAGGCAACAAAAAAGAATCGTTACACTTTTAAATTATTGCTTTCTTACTGTATCAACAGCGTATAAACATTGAAAAAAATAAATCTGACCCGCTATGAATTGTTTTCTAATATAGCCGCGAGAGGTTGTGACTGGTGATTCATTATTTCAAGGTACAACCCGTCCATAAATACTGCCTCAGATATGGTTTTGTATTTTGGCAACAAAGAATAACAATCAAATGTATGCAAGTGTGTTCACGTCCAACGTATTCTAGTCTAGTGTAGTGTTTACACTCCTCCCAGGGCAGATCACCCCACTGACACACAACACACACTCCCCATCGCACAGAGAACAGAACACCCGGCGCCTCAGGAAAGTAGAGCAGTGGGAGTGTAAAAACATTTAGGCTCCAACCGGAGAGCAAATAAAACCCCTTCGGTTTGCCTCCAAGCGTCTTCTCTCAGTGAGGCATGCCGAGTCCTTTTCAGACGACGATGAGAGGAATATTTAAAACAATAATTGCCTTTGAATGGCCTCTGCGATGATGACCTATGGTGGGACCTCGCAGCGCCCGTGTAATCTCATTAGGGGAGCGAATGGACGCCATCAGCTCGTTTACAAGATCACATGACAGACGAACCCCCTGCCGCTGCCATGCAGGGCTGTCCACGATTAAGCAAATTCATACGCCAATACACACACTGGCACAGAAATACACTTGAGTATATACGGAGTCAAGGCATTCATGATTCGATATCACCATCAACAATGCAAATGAACAGAGCTACAGACACAGAGCTGCAGTAAAGGATCCCTTTAAGAGGAAAGAGCACATGAGCAGGTACTTCACACATGTAAGGGGATGTAGCCCTAAGACCCCAGAAAGGACTTCATTGCTCCATTAACGACGACCTAAAATTGTTTCCGATATATCACAAATATTTAACGTTAATTTAAAATCCTGGTTCATGCTGATATGTGAAAATGTTTATGTGATAACTGATTATATTATACATCAAAAGTGTCAAAAGTTGCAGTACATAATACACGTTAAATGTCCTTTAATATTATTGCAAAATCTGAATGAATAAACAGGTGTCATTTTAGGGTTCGCAATATTGATGCTAATTATCTCCGGGTTTTTTTGAGGGGTAAAAAGCTTTTTTGCTATAATGTGTCCTGAACAATAAATTACAAAACATTCCATTCACTTAAACGAGGAAGGTGAGTTATAAAATATAGACACAAAATAGGACGCTAATTACCGGAAAAACGAATATGACAAATTAGCAGTGATACTAAAAGGATGTCATGGTTTACAAGGAAGCTTTTATACATCTGCACACTGCAATTTACCTCTAATAGCCAGAAAGAGAGAGTCAAAGAGGATGGAGTAAACAGGAGTGTATGTGTGTGTGTGTGTGTGTGTGTGTGTGTGTGTGTGTGTGTGTGTGTGTGTGTGTGTGTGTGTGTGTGTGTGTGAGAGAGAGAGAGAGAGAGATGTAATTACGCCACGTTATGGCACTTACCAACACACACTGACACAAATTTCAATTGGAAAGGACTCAATTTTGATTCAAAAGGATTATCTTTAAGTGCAGAAGTTTGTGGTCAACTAGAGAGTGTGCTCAATTGCCTGTGTGGATGTGGTCCTGTCTGACTTTCCTCCTCCTGGCGTGACCATCCCTACAGGAACGGTCCTGCCGTCACAAGCGTGTTCCACACGACCAACGGCGAGGAAAGGCAGAGGAATTATGGATCGTTAAAATCGGCACAAATTACAACTAATTGTTGCTACCTGTATCGGATCTAACCTGTGAATATCATTTGCATTGTCAGGACGAGGGAGGCTTCATTTATTTATTCATATTTTCTCCCCCTCTGTAAACCACTCTAATCCTGCACACTGACAGTATTTTACAGCAATTATCCTTTGGGTACACACTGCTTCATCATGGGAACCGTCACTTATCTAGCAAGGGACAGATAGGAGTCGTGGGTCCTTTCCTTACTTTAACTTTTGAAACTGGAAAAAGCAAAGTGACGGTATGATCTTTGTATTCTTGTGCAATCAAATTACATGTATTGGACGGAAATGTAGAGGGCTTAAAATCCAGCCTGCTTCCCGTGAAGATTATTTTGAAACTGACACTTTCCAAAACAGACAGTAGGGAGGTACCGAGAGCGTCACACGGACCACCGGAGACCTCCTGGCCCTGAAGGTGGTCACCTCCAGACCTCCTGGCCCTGAAGGTGGTCACCTCCAGACTTCCTGGCCCTGAAGGTGACCACCTCCAACCTCCTGGCCCTGAAGGTGATCACCTCCAGACCTCCTGGCCCTGAAGGTGGTCACCTCCTGGCCATGAAGGTGGTCATCTCCAACCTCCTGGCCCTGAAGGTGGTCACCTCCAGACCTCCTGGCCCTGAAGGAAGGTGGTCACCTCCAACCTCTTGGCCCTGAAGGCGGTCACCTCCAACCTCCTGGACCTGAAGGTGGTCACTTCCAGACCTCCTGGCCCTGAAGGTGGTCACCTCCAGACCTCCTGGCCCTGAAGGTGGTCGTGCTTTCATATAATCCAGCTTGGGGTGGAGAACCCCACAAAAGGTCAACTCCTTGGTCAGACAGTGTGTCTCTAAATGGGTGGTCGTGCTGAATCTGATACTGGACTGTAAATGAAGCCCCTTTGGAAATGGAGTCCTCAAAGTGTTGTCCTTACATGCGTTGAAAGAGGAAGGAGGCCACTGAGGCTGCGTCTGCACGGGCCCAGGATCTGTGGACGACGTCCCAGATCCACCTCATCTGGTCAACCAGGAAAATACTGCCAATTAATGAAAGTAAAAGTTGTGCGTAGGACGTCGACAGCTCAACACAGAGCTTATTTTACTCAACATTTTGCCCAGATCTTGATGTGGGCAAAATGTTGAGTAAAATAAGCGAGAGGCACAACAGTGCAACTCTTGAGCTAATACGCTCCTTTTTGACTCCGAGCTCAGACTTGTCTGCGCACTGATTGAAACTGTAAGGTTAATGGATTTTAGAGTAGGCGACCGCTACACTCTGTCTCTCTGTAATATACTCCCATCAGCCACTTCATTAGGCAAACTCCTCACCACTGGGAGGGAGAAAAATGAAGTGAAAAAAGCAGAATGGAGAACGGTCGATGAAGACAGATAGTTGGAGAAAGGGGAAGAAAGAGATGAGATAAGGAGAAGTAATCCCTCTGGTTTAGGTGGAGGTGACAAATACCTGCTGCAACTTTTTAGGTTTGGATAGGGCAGGAATGTTAAGTAGGAAAGAGAGGAGACGGAGGGAGGGAGGCCGGGGTAAATAATAGCATCCGGTTCTTTACCTGGGGTAAATGTCAAAGCCATACAGCCTCCAGTGAGACTTCAGAGAACACACACACACACACACACACACACACACACACACACAGCTCCACAAATGTCCTACAACTCAATACCGGCCATGCTACAGTGACAAGCACACGCATTAAGCCCGATTAAGCCAAGGGCATTGGACAGGAGAGGGGAGAGGGAGGCGGGAAGGCAGCCCGGCTCATGTTTCACGACACCTTTCTGCCTGTGTGTGTGTGTGTGTGTGTGTGTGTGCGTGTGTGTGTGTGTGTGTGTGTGTGTGTGTGTGTGTGTGTGTGTGCGTGTGTGTGTGTGTGTGTGTGCGCTCTATCCATCCCTCTCAAAGGAAGTCTAGTGCTCTGATTCGATGGCTGTCAGAGAGTTGAAATACAGCCGGTGAAAATGGACGAGACACTTGATACGTCCAGAGAGGGTTGTTTCTTTTCTCCAGGATGAAATGCACCAAAAACACACTTTTAAACGCATCAAATTGCACCAACGACTAAATACACATTTTGATTTGTGTCTCAATGCCTTGAAAAAAAACAGATTTATTTTAGAGTAGATTATTATTACATTTCTGTTACAATGACTTTCTGGGCACATTCTGGACATAATTACTTATTTTATCAACTGTCTTGTGTTCTTGTTGCTCTAACCGGTGACAAAAAGCCAAATTCATGTCACATTGAAATATATTGTGTATACTGTGTAAAATGACGTCTATGTCCTATTTTTAAATTGGATTACAAAGACCCCTCTCTCTTCTTCACATACTCTAAAAGAATGTGGAAGCCTTCACTGCCACACGGACACATGACTGCACCAACGACTGCATGCTACACGTTTAGTCCAGACCGGCGTGAGCATCTGTGTCCAACACAAGCAACATTAGACGGGTCGCCATGTTGATTTCTGGTAAAGGTTGGAACACAACCGCTCCTCTCTCACCAGGTGGAAAACCAAAATGGATGCCAGGGCTCGGCTCCCATCGGACAGACTCAATCATCTCACTGGAGTGCCACCAATTCTTCTCCTTGTATTGTCTTTCCTCGCTATCACTCCCCTCCTTCTGTCCTTCTGTCTCAGTACTTCCATCCCGTACTTTCGTTGTACCATACGGACCTCCTCCCCTCTCCCTCCCCCAGCGTGGCTCTCTGGAGGTGTCCTTGGCTGGTCCACCCCTGGGTGAGATGATAGTAATTGAGGTAATGGAACATCGCTGAAACCGGATTAGCTACACATACTGGGAGTGAGGGACGACGTCCCTTAATACAATTTGGTATTTCTGTCTGAGCCTCAGGCTTTCAGGATGGGCTGCTCATATTTACATCCCAGCCCTGATCACCCCTCACTGTATCTCAGAGTACCGGACCTTCCACTGGGAGCTGAGCCTTCTGCTAAAGTGCACACATGTCATGTTGTATTGTTTGCAGGCATTTCTTGAGCAACAAATAAAATGGTGCACATGTTGAGCTTTAACATGACCTCGCTGCGGAGAGGGTTTGAAGGAACATTTCCAGTACGTAGTAGAACAATGATGAACAGTAATGAGAGAAAAACAGAAGGAAATCCCATGAAACTGTTGTAATATTCCTCTTAAATGAAGCAGATTAGAAGGAGTTAGCAGAATGTGATATGGGCAATAAACTCACGATCAAACCCGATAACATCGTGTGATAATGAGCTATGTTTATGTCGGCTTCCCCCTCATTCATAATCCATATTTCATGTTCAGTGACACATGTGAGTGTTTGCTGATCAACATTGAGATTAACATACGTGCATGAGTAATGTAGCTGAAGCCCTCCTTAATGGGAGCAGACCATCCCAGTGAAAATGCTTTTCCAAGGACGTGGACTTAATGGAGTCCACTGTCCAGCTCTCCTCCTCCACCATCACCCCAAAGTGCAACAGTTGTGGCTTTCTGCTTCGATCGCAGTCGCTCAGCCGCCCGGAAGCACTTCAGCATGACTTGTTGTCATGCTGAAGTGGAAACACAGGAAAACACATGTTGACCAAGTTAAAAAAACAAAGCTGTTGATAAAAAAAGTAGGATAATTTTTGCCATGTAGAAACAATCCAACAAGCACGGCTTGAAGCGTTCTTTACACACAACTACTGTCTAAAATCAAGAATACTTTCAAATAGATGCACTGCTTCAAGACAAAAACATTTAAAATACCCGACAAATGCAGGAAAGCTTCTCGGAGAAGTTGTAACCACGTTTGCCTTCAGACGTTCTCGGACCTCCGGCTGTAAGGAACCTGTTGTGTTGTGTTCGCCGCCCTGTTTGCATGATTATAATGGTTTCTTGCGTCTGTCAATCATGGATTCAACTCCCCAGCATCTGAGTAACCGCCTGTCCATACTGCCAACCTGTTGTATGTGGTGTGTTTGTTTCTCTTATTTCACAGACCCTGTAACCACGAGATGCTTCCTCATCTCCACCTCGTCCTCCACTACGGTGCTTAAATCAGCGGTTTAAAAGCTTTTCTAGGTTTTTACAACCAGGCAGATCTTCTTATTTAGATATAATCAGGATATCAGAATAACTTGATCCCAACCAGGATAATAATGAATGTGGGGAACCCTCAAAGACCCACTCAGGTCAGCCTCTGGTCTTTGTAACACAATGAAGTTCTCTGGAAACTTAAAAAAGAACATCTCCCCGTACAAGCATTTTGAATCCACTTCAAAGTGGTCAACATCAAGGTGGAAAGCAACACATATTGTTACCGGTATAAAACATTAAAAAAACATATTAGCTGAACTTAAAGTAGCTCCAAACAACTGCAAAAGAAAAGAAGAAGAAAACCTCCAAACAGACAATAATGATCTGCTGTTGCTATGGAAGGACGAACTATGAAGGCATTTGAATTATCAAAAACAACAATGCATTATTGAGCCTGTCTGATTACATGCTGTGTGTGTGTGTGTGTGTGTGTGTGTGTGTGTGTGTGTGTGTGTGTGTGTGTGTGTGTGTGTGTGTGTGTGTGTGTATGAGTGTGTGTGTGTGTGTGTTTGAGAACGCGTGTGTATGTGCGTGTCGTAAGCCAGAAAATATCAATACTGTCTGTCCCTGTGAATGTGTGTGTGTGTGTGTGTGTGTGTGTGTGTGTGTGTGTGTGTGTGTGTGTGTGTGTGTGTGTGTGTGTGTGATATATCAATACCTTCTGTCTCTGTGCTTGAGCCCCTGCTGCGCTGCAGACTGCGTATCTGCAACTCTCTCTCTAGTAATCTACTTGTGACTAGTGTGACTGGCTGTGTGATTAGAACAGACTTTAGGTGTGTGTGTGTGTGTGTGTGTGTGTGTGTGTGTGTGTGTGTGTGTGTGTGTGTGTGTGTGTGTGTGTGTGTGTGTGTGTGTGTGTGTGTGTGTGTGCTTGTCTGTGTCCATCCATCCACCCATTATAGGTGCCATGTTTCCTTTTTCTTTCTTTGTTTCACACACACAAACTCCCTCACTCGTGCCGCACACACACACACACACACACACACACACACACACACACACACACACACACACACACAATAATGTATCCAGTAACGTACGTTCTAATGACACAGCAAGGACCCTTAAACTGCGTTTATGAATGTAATTAAACAGCCTTTGGTAGAAGCATCCGAGCGCACTGGAGCAATGATGCAGCGTGTGTGTGTGTCCAGCATGTGTGTGTGTGTGTGTGTGTGTGTGTGTCCAGAGTGTGTGTGTCCAGCGTGTGTGTGTGCCGGTCCGTTTGGAGGGACTCACCATGGCAGGACAGCCTTCACTTAATCCAAAACCACCACGGCCAAATTACAGAGCATCCAAATTACAACACTCATGTGAGCAGAGAGAGAGAGAGAGGATGGGTCCTGACACACACACACACACACACACACACACACACACACACACACACACACACACACACACACGCACACACACACAATCCTGACTGAATCCCTGAGCAGGCCGGTCCCCACAGCGCTGACGGAGACAGAAACCCTGGTTCACACACGTGGCTTTAAGCTAAGAGACAACAGATCCGACTGAAGCGGTTCATGACGTCATCGTGTTGCACACATGATGAGTCAGCGTTGTTTTAAATGAACAAACTAAAGAGCTGCTTCAGTTTCAACGTCACAGAGTCACAGAGGAAGACTCCGCCTCTTCGTCCTGAAGCCAAGGAACTCATGTAATAATAAGTGTGGTGGCATTTATCATTTTATTAACAATGATGACCTCACAGTCCAGTTAGACGGTTACGTAGTTTAGGTTTAATTATGTTCTTCTGTTGAAACTTTTACATCAACCATGATCTTCTTTGGAAGTCTGAACAAGAAGTTCTTCGTCCTTTCAAGATATTAATAAGTGCAACAAAATTCATCCAAAATTGGGTTGAGATTTCAATGAGATACTTTTATTGAGAGATGTTTTTTTTATTGATTTTTTTATTGATCCTCACAGCGGGGAGTTTTAATCAAAACTTCAGGGGAAAAATTCACAATTAAAAATGTGTAATCTTGAAAATATGTATTGATTGAGAAAAAAAAAATCTAAAATATAGAAAAGTCTGCCAAGTGTGAGTTAACAAATATGAGAAATTACCCCAAAAAATGTTCTACATTTCAACACACACACACACACACACACACACACACACACACACACACACACACACACACACACACACACACACACACACACACACACACTCACACACACAAAGCCAGTCTGGTATTGAATGATCTGTAGGGACCTGCAACAGCTGCCAAACAGGACAATTCAGTCATCACTGTGTGTGTGTGTGTGTGTGTGTGTGTGTGTGTGTGTGTGTGTGTGTGTGTGTGTGTGTGTGTGTGTGTGTGTGTGTGTGAGAGAGAGAGAGAGAGAGAGAGCCTTGCAGTGACCACAGTGGGAGATCACTCTGAGCCGAGTAAACACCTCAGCTGGCCGGAGGCCCACACACACACACGTGCTCGCGCAGACACACACACACACACACACACACACACACACACACACACACACACAAACACACACACAGCTCTTTGCTTCCTCTCTTTATCTAACCCCTCCTACGCCCAGTTGGTTTGATCCTTCCATCTGTCCATCAACATTGCATACAGGTGGCTGCCTCTCTCTCTCTCTCTCTCTCTCTTTTTTTTCTGTCGCTCCATCCCTCCTTTTTCTTTCCCACATTCCATCTTTTCTCCCTATACCTCCATTTCCTTTGCCGCCTCTTGTCCTCCTAATGACTCGGTATAGAGACCGAAAGAAAGGAGAAGGAGACGAGAGGGGAAAGAAGACGAACACAATGAGAGAAGATGAATCACCCAAAATACAAACAGCCACACACACACACACACACACACACACACACACACACACACACACACACACATTTACAGCAACATGTGGCCGAGCTGCAACTCGCCCGGAGAAGCGAACGCTGCTGCCAAAATCCTTTCGCCTCGTCTATTCTTTCCCTCCCACTTTTCCTCTGTCTCTTCCTCCCTCTCTTCCTCCACCCCCTCCTCTCCCCATTCTTTTAATCCCTCCATCTTCCATCCCAGGTGGGAAGCACTCAGCGCCGTCTCTTTAATTGTATTCATCAGACAAGGCCAATCGATAGAGGACATATTTAATACAAATTTATGACTATTAGCCATCAGCGATAAAAAGCCTCTTTTTTTCACAGATAGCTCTTGCTTGTGGTGAAAGAGAGAAAGAGAGAAGAGGAGGAGGAGGAGGAGGAGGAGGAAGGAGAGGAAATACAAGCCATCCTGCTTTTAACACAAACAGCCTCCCACAGTCTCGCAGGCCGACCTTGGAGAGATGCAGTTTGAGTTGCAAGGAAAAGGAGAGAATCCAAGAAGTCTTGAGCTCAGAGTCCGGTGTGTTTCTCTGAGGATGTTCAGGGGGGATCCGGCACCGTGGCACATCTTCTTGGAAGGGATAACACACGATTACATGGACCGGTTGTTTTGGAAGTTGAAAGATAAACTGCTTCTGCTGGTGAAGATGATATCGAGATAGAAACATGAAACATTTCATAAAAGTGTAGCGCCTTCAGGAAGCGAATTAAAACACCGCTGAGTGGATGATGTCGGTCTTTTTTCTTCTTTGTCTGCTTCCGCTAATGTTTTACTGAATTCTCAAAAATCTTATTGAATTAATATGGTCATCTTAATATATTTTTATATTGTGCACACAATTATAATCTGAATAATTGTGATCACACAATATCATAAATTCTAAACAACACCAATACTACAAAATGCAAACCTTCCTGATTTCATGCATGGCTCCTGCATTAATGTTTTTTTTATAATTTAACATTATTATTGTCCTGCTCATAATTTGACATTTACCATATTTGGCAAAGAAGCTAAATATTAAACGCCAAAGTTCCCATATCCGGACACCGAGTGAAGAGTCTTCTCCAGCGCTGCTGAACACACAGAGGCGGATTCAGTAGAGCCAAAAGCCCTCAGTACCGTCTTACAGGCAGAGAGGAGAGAGAGAGCTGGAGGAACAGAAGAAATGGAGGACGGGGAAAAAACTACGAGATAAAAAGAGAGAGAGTGGCCGGATATACGGCTCTGTGCATACAGAGAGCAGCCAGAGACTTCACCACGTTCACCTGCACCTGTGTTTATTCTACAGCTGATCACACCAGCGTATGAGCAAAACATTGCCAAAGTCTTCATCAAGAGAACTATGAATAATCACTAAATATTTTTTCTTCTCCTCCTTTAAATCCCGCGGATATGAACAGTGTATCGTGGTCGTCCCTCGTGGTCAGAGCGTATGGAACAGACCAGGTCTTTAGACTGGTGATGCATGTGAGAGCCGCTTCTGTTTGTGTGTGAAGTGGTATTCATTTCTGCACACAGACACAGACACACACACACACACACACACACACACACACACACACAGGCTCACACTGACATATGCCCGGGGCCTGGCCAAAAGCAGAGGACGAAAAGGCCAGTAAATAATTGAGAAGTGTTAAAAGCAACAAAGGTGTGTGTGTGTGTGTGTGTGTGTGTGTGTGTGTGTGTGTGTGTGTGTGTGTGTGTGTGTGTGTGTGCATGCGGCCCTTTCTTTTCTTTTCTTTTTTCAACCATTCATTCACTCTTTATTATTTACTGACATTCTTTGATGTTAATAATAAAAATCCGCCACATTCATCTCTTTCAGACACTACAGCCCAAACTCCACACACACACACACACACACACACACACACACACACACACACACACCTCGCCTCCAGACTAGGGGGCGGAGCTGCGGCGGCCAATCAAACATTAAATCACTTGAGGCTGTGAGCAAAACCGTACAAATAGTCGTTTTTTTTTTTTTTAGATGTGGTTCCAAAAAAAGCATAGAATGCATATATATCAATAACGCATGTGTGTGTTTGCCTGGAGAAGTTTCCTTACCACGTGGTCCTGTTCTCATACCTGTTACCTGCAGGGATCCACATACAGGCCAAGGTTCTGTGAGTATATGTGTGTGTGTGTGTGTGTGTGTGTGTGTGTGTGTGTGTGTGTGTGTGTGTGTGTGAGACACTCCATTAGTGATTTATAAAATGGTGTGGTGCCTGGCGTTCCCATCAGGCCCGGCGTGGCCTAAGTGCTGCCTATCCCCCCACCTCCAACCAACCCTTACCCCACCTGGATTGGCCAAGTAGCGCCACTCAGCTGGTTCCAAAACACCACACACACACACACACACACACGCACACGCACGCACTCATGGTCTACTAATGACCAAAACCCAAACAGCTCCAAAACAACTCTGGGAAGCTATTAAGAGAGGGCCTTTTGATGGGGAAGTGATTTTTTATATGCCATTAAAAGCCAGGGATGAAATGGGCGTTCGCGTAAATACAGCCACAGGTCCGAAGGGGAAGGCCGAGAGGATGATGAGAAACCATACACGCCTCCACGTGTTGATCTGAGTATGGAGAGCAGGTTATGCTAACAGGACGTGCTACGCTGTTAGTGCTCTTGGGTTGTTCTTTCCACCTTCTGTCAGGAGTCGGTGAACCATGTGACGCGTTGACCAGTGACCAGGCGTTTACTTTACTGGTTTTTCCTGGTCACTGAAGGCCACGCGGAAAAAAGATCATTGCGTGTGTTGATGCATTAATATGTCCAAAAACATAAAGGATGTAACGCTACGTTAGAGCCTGATGCGCAGAGGCAACGCTTCTAGAAGGAGACTCCAGCGCTCTGACTCGTCTTCCCCTCCCTCCTCCCTTGCTTCTCTTTGTCTCCCCAAGCACAATAGGGTGAGAGAACGACATGTACGTCACTCATCACGGAGCAAACACACCTACACACACACACACACACACACACACACACACACTCCTGCCTCAACCTTATCCAGCATGAGAGGCAAATCATTCAGCACTTCAGCAGGATTTCTAAGCCCTCGTGATAAAACAAGAGTGAAAGAGCACGAGTAACAAAGAGGAAACCCTCAGGGCCTGATACACACACACACACACACACACACACACACACTCCCCTCACATTTCGGGTGTCTTTCTCCCCCTCATCAGCTCTCAACAACCCAGAAGGCCGCCATATTCAGAACAGCTGTTAAGCAATCTTTTAATGAAATGCTTCCCGGTGAGAAGGTCACTCGGTCCAATAAGAGCATACTCAGTGTGTTGGTCTGGATCAGCAGAATGTGGGCG
>NC_136602.1:22887440-22902440 GCF_910589615.1 Taurulus bubalis
ACGGACATCCGCAATTTATCATTCATACGCCAGTGACGGCAGGCCAAGCCGAAATATGGCACAGTAAACACAAACCATAGATCATTCACAGATAAATACACACACACATACACACACGCACAAATACATGAAATATGTCTCTGAAGACAGATGTTTTCATGTGCACACGCAGCCGGACACGGGCCACGTCCCAACATGCTTCTGGAGAGATCGTTCTCTGCTCGTCTCTTTATTCCACTTTATCTTTGTCTCTTTGTTTGTGGCGTTGTTTCCTTTTCTTACTTTTATTTCTTCTTCTCGTGTCGGTTGCTGACGGTTCACCCGTTCACCTGTTCACCCGTTCACCCTTTAGTGAGGAGCCAACGACTCACAGACAAAGCTTTCTCTCCTGACCCGCCCGGATACATCTGACCACATTCATGGAAACCATGAGCTCACAGTAGACCACTTGACAATTAAACACTTTGAACACTTTGATCTGAACTTGGTCACTTTATCATTCACCTGCTGCAATATTACGTGCAATACGTTTACGTTTAAGTACTTTGATATATACTTTTCTATCCTGTCTGTAAATTAATATTCTACTGTTTTACTGCTTGTTTATATTATTTATATTACTTGATTTTATTTTATTATTCTTTACTCTTTATTCACTTGTGAGCAGTGCTGCTGTAATCCTGTAATTTCCCCACTGAGGGACTAATAAAGGATTATCTTATTTTATCTTCCATGACTTTTCCAACACTTTAAACCAAATGTCCATTACAAACATTTAGTGAAATCTGGGTATAAACAGTAAAAAGTGAGTAAATGTAGTATTTAAACTAACAATGAGAATACAAAGCATACAGTAAACCTTAAATGACTCAAATGAATGAGACAATAGTTTGATTAAAAGAATAAACATTTATATAGATGCCTGTATGTATGCCTGCTTATATTTTGAGTCTTTCTTTTAAAAGCATATTCATTATTTCAAACTCAGCGTAAATGAACGTCATGAACACATGAATATAACACATTTACATGACTTTTACTACACTTTGGGGATTGTATTTTTTCAAGGACTTTTCCAGGCCTGGAAATAACCATTTAAAAACTGATTTTTCCAGGTTTTCAATGACCGTAAGAACCCTGGAGTCCAAACTTTCTCTCTCTCAGGTATTATCACACTGAAGAGACGACAGCCTCGACTCCAACATGAACTCCTCTAAACGCCCCGCGCCTCCAAACTTATAATCCAGGCTTTAGCCGGATGTATCGCAGAGGGACATCACTGCTGGCTGCGTCTGCCAGAGTGAGCTGGGAGCTGATTTCTGTGTTTACATAAAGATTAGGAGCGCAGGAAGAAAAGAAGGTGGCCAATAATATTGCTCCGAGCCAAGCGGCTCATTTCTAATGCAGCGGAGGCTGCAAACAGCCTGCAGGGGAGATGCAGCCGCGGGGAGGACCAGCAAGCTACACCGCTTACAGGCCTGCAGGGCGTGTGTGTGTGTGTGTGTGTGTGTGTGTGTGTGTGTGTGTGTGTGTGTGTGTGTTGGTATATTTATGTGTGAGCGTCCCTGCAGCAGTGGTCAGGGATCTTTCCCCATCGCTACATGAGCGCTACTCGCTAGCCGTGACTCTGCAATAAAACGTGAGCGCTGTAGCGTCTTTACATGCGTGAAGGTCGTTTAAGGTCACACATTGGGACCCTTTGGGCAGGATGCAGGATGCAGGAAGACCCAACAGTGCCACTTTTGGAGAGGCGGGAAATTGTTCATTGCTGAAACATTTCAACACCGACTACCTCATCAATGAAGTTAAAGGCGTGTCGTTGAGGACAGAAGCTACAACAGGTATTGTGACCACAACATGGAAGTCTTTGCTAAGTAGCACATGTGAGAAACACAGGCACCTGAGAGATGTAACCTCCAATGAGACTTCAGCAGTGCAATGAATATTACAAATAATATTAAAGCTGACTATAAAGCCCATCTCCACCTGGACAAAAACACTGACATGGTGCTTTTTTCTCCAGTGGGAAAGGTTCCAATCGGATTTCAGTCCCGTGACGTATGACTCTGCAGTAGTTTCAGCCACGGCTATTCATCGGCCTCCGCTCGGTCTGGCAGCGATGGAAACATGACAAATACACAGTAAGGTGTCACACAACAACAGCAACACAACAACAAAGCCCAACACCAACCGACAAACAGACAAGTCAGAGACCGGCTGGTGAACAGAGTGGAGACCAGAAAGGAGCGAAAAGGAGAGAATGGACTGAACATTCATCCCAAACAAGACAAAACTACATGTTATGAGTGTGTTGCTGCCTCGTTGCTGCCAATGAGCTGCAAGTCCAGCTAAATTGCACACACACACATGTGCACGGTTACACAAATGCACTCCGATACAAATGCACACACTCATACATGTGTCATGTGTGTCCGGGTGCCTTTGGGCCTTTATTGTGGAAGTCACGTAATGTCCGATGTGTGTTTGCATTGAGCACACGGTGCAGCATGGAGGGGCAACAACACTTTGCACGGATGCGTCGCAGAAGGCACACAAGGACACAACCAGAGAGCAGCACCAGTTCCTGGGACGTTCTCCGGGGGACTCGGTCTCTTTTAAACGCTGTAAACTGTGCAGAAGGAATGAGTGTGTGTGTGACTACACAAAGATGAAGGGTCATGAGCAGCAGTGACGGCCTGGATTCTTCTATTCTTCAAAGAATTTCTATATATATTCTATTAATGCAATGTGTGAGTTGTTATTTGGACGTCTTTGAGGAACGCCACTTCCTCCGTTGTTAAAGCTCAGCTGGGAGCCAGACCCGAGCTGGAGGACCAGGACACACCACTCAAAATGAGACGTTTTCTTTAGGAAGTCCGGCGCTCGGAAACATGACAGGGATCGCCAAAATCAAACCTGCCTTGGTTCGATATTCTAGAAATTCCTCGACGCTTTTCCGCCTTGTTAGAGTATATTATTCACATGAGCTCCTAACTAGAACCTGTGCATTATTATGTCTGTCTTAGTTCCTGTTTATGGGCATAACTCCCTCTCAGCGACTTTTCCATGACTTTAAACCAAATGTCCATTACAAACATTTAGTGAAATCTGGGTGTAAACAGTAAAAAGTGAGTAAATGTAGTATTTAAACTAACAATGAGAATACAAAGCATACAGTAAACCTTAAATGACACAAATGAATGAGACAATAGTTTGATTAAAAGAATAAACATTTGGTGTATGTGTGCGTTTGTCTTGTTTAGTGTTGATGTATTTTATATATACATCTACTGTGAATTAGTTGTGTCTATACATTGCTGTCTGTCGATCTTAGTTGCATTGTGTTATTGAAAATGTATTTTCAGGTTGCCATAAAAAAAATCTGGCAGATAAAAAAAATCTGGCCGAAAAAAATCTGGCAGATGAAAATGATCCTCTCTAGCGCACTTACAGTGTTACTGCTGATTAGTGTGCTTTGGCCCTGCAAAATAAACAAATGAATAAATACAAAATAAACATTTATATAGATGCCTGTATGTATGCCTGCTTATATTCTGAGCGTCTTTCTTTTAAAAGCATATTAATCATTTCAAACTCAGCATAAATGAACGTCAAGAACACATGAATATAACACATTCACATGACTTTTACTAAACTTTGGGGATTTTATTTTTCTCAGGTTTTCCATGAGCGTAAGACACCCTGCGTGTACAACGCAGAGGAGATGAAGAGCACCCGCTTCCTCACGTTCAGTCAAAGATAAAGTACCACATGTCAAAGTCTAGAAAGGTAAAAAGTGCACGTGAGCGAGGCGGCGAGCCGCCCGGCGCCCGGTGAGGAGCGTCAGGCAGAGGAGCAGCAGGTTGAGACTCAGATCAGCGAAACCTCTTCCGGCAGACAGCCGATACGCAGAGCGCCCTTAAGCAAGGCAGCAAACCTACTGAACCTGCTCGGCAGCCAGCGGCAGCCGGCAGCAAACGGCTCCACAGTGTGAATCCACAGAAAGTGTGTAACCCTCCTCCTTCCTGCTCTGCACCTCCTGACCCCTGGCTGCTGCTGTAAATATAAATGCGCTCCACTCACACTTTGGTTACACAAGCAGCAGTTCCACAAAGGTTAAAAATATGTATATTCTACTTCCTCCTGCTTTCTCTCGGCCTTGTCTATCCGTCTCTCTGCCTCTTGAAGTGGAAGGGCTCGGCGGGTCAGGGGCTTTAGTGGAGATCTGCTGTAATATTTTCTTCTTCTTCTTTTTCTGCGTGTTTGAACTTTTTTTAACTTTTTTCTTTTCTTCATGTTTCTACTTCTTCTTCTTTAACCTTTCCGTGGCACCGTTTCCATGCCAGCAAACCGGTCTTAACTGGTCCCGTTAAACTATATATGTGTGTGTGTGTGTGTGTGTGTGTGTGTGTGTGTGTGTGTGTGTGTGTGTGAGTGAGTGTGTGTGTGTGAGAGGAAGACAGAGGTGTGGAAGCAGGTGGATAAAAATGGGAATGAGAGCTCACAGGGAACGCTAAGAGTGGGTTAATATGCAGAGCCAAAGCGAGGAAAGTGTGTAACCTCCCCCCCTCCCCACACACACACACACACACACACACACACACACACACACACACACACAGTCCTATGACACCAGTCTCATCAAACAGTTGGACGTTGGCCAAGTTCATCTGTTAATGGACGGCCACCGCCAGGACCCAGCCTTACATCTCTCTCTCTCTCACACACACACACATCCCCTATCCCCTAAGGCACTCTGCCCCCATGCCCTCCCGTACTCATCTCCTTTTTTCTCTTGCAGATTGGAGGCCTGCGTTTCCCTCGTACCGCAAAGATAAACAGTGTGTGCGTCCCTTTGTCTCTCTGTCTGTTGGCAGACGTTGCTTGGGGTGCGCACACACACACACACACACACACACACACACACACACACACACACACACACACACACACACACACACACACACACACACACATTTGTCTTAATAGAGTACCTTTGAACAGACACTTTTCAACAAGCTATAAAAAAGAAGAACAAAGTAAGGAATCAAACAAAGGCCAAAAGAAAAAGGCCGGTTAGGTTCTATTAAGTATTACATTAAAATGTGTGTGTGTGTGTGTGTGTGTGTGTGTGTGTGTGTGTGTGTGTGTGTGTGTGTGTGTGTGTGTGTGTGTGTGTGTGTGTGTGTGTGTGTGTGTGTGCATGTTGAAGCACATCTGGCTATCGACGCAAAAGTCAAGAAAAATGAGAGGAGAAGAAGCGGAGAAACAAAGAAAGAGAAGAAAAGGGAGAGAAGACAGAAAGGAGGTGTGGAACAAAGTGAAGGGGTAGTTGGAGGACAGGTGAGCGTTGAGCTGAAACACACACACGGCTTTCCTTCTGCCGTGTTTGTCGTGGCGCAGGAGTTCAGGGAATTACGGCGGCTTTCCCGCTTCAATATTTATTCAACAAGACTTCGTCGTCTTTATTTATTTTTTAGGGTAGGGTTGCATTTTGAAGTGGAATATTTCAGATGAAGAAAGCATTCAATAATTATTCAAATGCAAACTGCAATTTTGGTCATTTTATCTTGAGTTAAATGATTGTAATCATCCGCTGAAGAGAGTCTGATGATGTTGTAAATAATTTTCTAAAATCCCATAAAGAAATCAAACTAAACAGAAGACAAATCGCTTCCTTTTTTTCTGGAAAGCAGCCATTGTTTTAAATATATTCCCTGTTCTGATATAGTCCGGCATCCTCATCTTATGAATCGGCATCAAAATGATACGTGTGCCCATAAAAAATAAATAAAAGTGTGAGTTTTGGTGAGTTTAGCATCAACAGCGTGTTTCAGCCACAGAGTGAAACATCAGCGCTTTCTCACTGATTGACCACCACACGCAGCAGAAACCAGTGTGCAAGCACATACACACACATTTAGACCCAAAGAAATGCCTATAAAATAAATATTGCGGTTCTTTTTCTTTTTTTAGCCGGGGGTGTGAGGGGGGGGGGGGGGGCTAAATTATCCATTAGATTTCATCATATCTTACCAGGGCAATTACATCAAGAAAATGATAGCGGGCACAGGATCAATTATGTATGCCCTTGGCCAAAGACCAAGCAGAAGGAGAGGGTACACACACACACACACACACACACACACACACACACATGTGAAGAAGAGGAGGATCTCATAGTTGTGGCCCATCAGTTCATCTTACTGCCTAAAAAGTTCATACGCTTAATAATTTAGCTGTGCTCTGGATACAGTTTCCCAGCTGAATATTAACAACTTTGAAGTGAGTAACAGCAGCCAGAGGTATATAGTGTGTGTGTGTGTGTGTGTGTGTGTGTGTGTGTGTGTGTGTGTGTGTGTGTGTGTGTGTGTGTGTGTGTGTGTGTGTGTGTGTGTGTGTGTGTGTGTGCGTGTGTGTATGTGTGAATATTTGTAGGGGGGGCTAAAAGAGACCTCAGGAAACAGGCCTCGCGAGTCTCTCCGGAGACAACCCCTTCGAAAGACACACACACACACACACACACACACACACACACACACACTCCTTCCCCTCGGCTGCGTCCATCACACCGCCGTTTGTAACGTAGCTCATTTCTGGGCAATTAAGAATTCTTTTTCATCGCTATGTAGGTTCACGTATCTCCCTCACAGCACTAGTACACAAAACTAGGTGTGTGTGTGTGTGTGTGTGTGTGTGTGTGTGTGTGTGTGTGTGTGTGTGTGTGTGTGTGTGTGTGTGTGTGTGTGTGTGTGTGTGTGTGTGTGAGAAGAAAACAGCACCGGTAGTTCTTGTTCGTTGTATTTATCCATCTTTGCTCTCATTTTCTTAATTGTCCGGCTGCATTATTAGATTTTATAGATTTTTTTTTCTTGTTCTTTTGTGTTCCACAAAAAAAAAAATTAAATACTTTCAGAAGCAGGCCTCTTCTTTGAGTACAAAGGAAGCATTCGCTGTGTGTACGTAAGTGAGGCTTTACACACAGGTGCCTATTTTCTTGTGTGTGCGCGCGACAACCGCGTGACACGTACAAGAAAGCGCTGCGAAGACAGAACAATGGAGTTCTTCCCCGCTCTCTTTTTCTATATTCCCCACGAGTTCTCGTCCATGTTTACAGAGAAACTCACTTAGGAAGACGAATCGCTGTCTCCAAAATGGCAGCCGCCGATGGAGTCTGGGAGGGACGCGGAAAGGGAAAAGAGAGGTATCTGACATCTGTTTGTTCAAGGAGAAAGTGAAAGGAGGGGGGGTGAAACAAAAAAAATGAATAGGCTGACAGGGAGAGAGAGAGAGAGAGAGAGAGAGAGAGAGAGAGAGAGAGAGAGAGAGAGAGAGAGAGAGAGAGAGAGAGAGACAGAGAGAGATGGGCATTGAGAAAATCATTTTACCATGTCAAGACCGACACATAGAGGGGAGAGCCAGATGGTTTGCATTGGGTAGACTTTCCGTGTGTGTGTGTGTGTGTGTGTGTGTGTGTGTGTGTGTGTGTGTGTGTGTGTGTGTGAGAGAGAGAGAGAGAGAGACAAGCAGTGTGATGAGGGAACAGACGAGACATCATGTAAATTAAACATGTCCAATCTCTGGTTCGGCTCTCAATCTTCGCACAATTAAAAAAAAGGAAAAAAAATGCAACTTTTGTTTATATTAAAACACCCTCAACTCGTGCACACACACACACACACACACACACACACACACACACACACACACACACACACACACACACACACACACACACACACACACACATTTCTCTCACCCAAGGCACAAATGAGAAAATACACACGCCATCCGTGAAAAACACACACGCCAACACCCCTTGACATGCCGGCTCTGACAAGCGTAGCTGATGTGCGCCACGAATGCGCATGGTAATAGGCCAATCAAAAATGCAAAACAATTGGCAATTACTGTGAGGACCTAATGGTCATTAGAATTTACAACTAGGTAATGAACTAAAGTCTGCCCACTGCATGCATATTCATGAGGCTATTTGAGCTTTGAAGATTAAAGTAGCGCTTAAAATTCAAATGAGCCTCTGCAAATAATCGGAAAAGTCAGTGCTGGTGGTGCTGGTGGTGCTGGTGGAGGTCCTCCTACATGCTGTGTGCGTTTATACATACACATCCGGATGTATTTACAGGGACAGTGGCGAAAAATGAAGCTCATAAACAATAAGGTTAAATAGGAGAAGATAAACAGAAAAGAAATGTCAGTAAAGGGTTCATTTCTTTCTCCCAAAGGCTGAGGTGGCCGCTTGCTGCTTCCATCGGAGAGGCGGGAAGTTCCTCCCAAAAGTCTGGTGCCGTGTTTTTAACACACTGCTCCGACAAACTGAGTAGAATAAAAAGCAACAGAGCGCTTTCATCCTGGAGACCGCTGTCCGTGTCCCATACGAAGCTAAAGTATCAGTCGCTAGTCACGTGCATCGTTAGTGACGTTAGCTAGCTGCGTTGCTAGTCACGTGAGTCGTTAGTGACGTTAGCTAGCTGAGTCGCTAGTCACGTGAGTCGTAAGTGACGTTGGCTAGCTGAGTCTCTAGTCACGTGAGTCGTTAGTGACATTAGCTAGTTGAGTCTCTAGTCACGTGAGTCATTAGTGACGTTAGCTAGCTGAGTCTCTAGTCACGTGAGTCGTTAGTGACGTTAGCTAGCTGAGACTCTAGTCACGTGAGTCGTTAGTGACGTTAGCTAGCTGAGTCTTTAGTCACGCGAGTCGTTAGTGACGTTAGCTAGCTGAGTCTCTAGTCACGTGAGTCGTTAGTGATGTTAGCTAGCTGAGTCTCTAGTCACGTGAGTCATTAGTGACGTTAGCTAGCTGAGTCTCTAGTCACGTGAGTCGTTAGTGCCGTTAGCTAGCTGAGTCTTTAGTCACGCGAGTCGTTAGTGACGTTAGCTAGCTGAGTCTCTAGTCACGTGAGTCGTTAGTGACGTTAGCTAGCTGAGTCTCTAGTCACGTGAGTCGTTAGTGATGTTAGCTAGCTGAGTCTCTAGTCACGTGAGTCGTTAGTGACGTTAGCTAGCTGAGTCTCTAGTCACGTGAGTCGTTAGTGGCGTTAGCTAGCTGAGTCTTTAGTCACGCGAGTCGTTAGTGACGTTAGCTAGCTGAGTCTCTAGTCACGTGAGTCGTTAGTGACGTTAGCTAGCTGAGTCTTTAGTCACGCGAGTTGTTTGTGACGTTAGCTAGCTGAGTCTCTAGTCACGTGAGTCGTTAGTGACGTTAGCTAGCTGAGTCTTTAGTCACGCGAGTCGTTAGTGACGTTAGCTAGCTGAGTCTCTAGTCACGTGAGTCGTTAGTGACGCTAGCTAGCTGAGTCTTTAGTCACGTGAGTCGTTAGTGACGTTAGCTAGCTGAGTCTTTAGTCACGCGAGTCGTTAGTGACGTTAGCTAGCTGAGTCTCTAGTCACGTGAGTCGTTAGTGACGTTAGCTAGCTGAGTCTCTAGTCACGTGAGTCGTTAGTGACGTTAGCTAGCTGAGTCTCTAGTCACGTGAGTTGTTAGTGACGTTAGCTAGCTGAGTCGCTAGTCACGTGAGTTTCTAGTCATGTGAGTCATTTATCAGTTAAGTCGCTGTCAACAGGTTTTTTTGTCTAATTTGCTGTGAAGACAGAAGTTTATTTTTCAAAAGACATTATGCCACATCTCAGCCCAACGCAGGAGGGCAGCTAACTAGTCTGAAGCCGCGCAGCGTCGGGTCAGACGAGCTGGAGAGAGAACGTGTTGACGAGTGAGAGAGTGCAGATGAGTTCACTCAGTCACAGTGGGAAGGTGTATGCAGCTGGTCGGACTTTATCAACACTCACAGTTACAGTGTGTGTGTGTGTGTGTGTGTGTGTGTGTGTGTGTGTGTGTACGCTGCTCTTCTGCTGTTGAAGTAGCTCAGCCAAATGGGGGACATGAAACCAGAGCAAGGAGCCAGGCCCTAGAACACACACACACACACACACACACACACACACACACACACACACACACATAGTAGCCACACACATATTGCTAACTCAGCCCTGGCACACACCTGCATCCACACTGCCAGCTTTCTCACACACACACACTTCCATGTCCACTCGTGCCACACTAAAACACATACATGTAGGCGTGTAAGAAATAGCAGGTACATACAGAAGCAGATCTGAATATGTGTGTGTGTGTGTGTGTGTGTGTGTGTGTGTGTGTGTGTGTGTGTGTGTGTGTGTGTGTGTGTGTGTGTGTGTGTGTGTGGAGCCAGCCTGTAATCCAGTGGCCTATATAAATAAGCTTTGTAGTGTATAAACAGTTTTATGAACAGGCCATCAACTGCCTTCAACATAATAAGAGAGCTGAGTTACACGAGCAGCCCTTGAGCAAACCAAGCAGAGTGTGTGTGTCATTTTGTGAGCGCACACACACACACACACACACACAATGAGCAGTATGTGAGCCAAAAACAGCAGCTTTCCCTCTCACCGCGGAGGAGTGGATGTGCCGTGGAACGTGGACTCTGGCGTAAACACAGAGAGCAGATCAATAAACATTCCTCCGTCATGGCGCTCCGGCGCTGACGTCACCGCGCTGCACACACACACACGTCTTTGCTTTTCTTTTTTTAAATGCCCCATTGTTCTCTGTCATTGTCATTGTTTTTAGAAGTGCTCAGCGACTATGGTAATCTGTGAGGGATCTTTCTGGTTTCTACTGTTCCGCTGCAGCTGTCAATCAAAGTGTGGGGGCGGCAGACATCTTTCTCTTTGTTTTTTTGTTGTTTGTTTTTTTAGAACCCGTTGTTGTCGTCTCTGCGGCGGAGGAACGCATCTCTTCCTGAGCAACCAGACAGCTGGACAGCTTACTGCTGTTAATATTCTCTCAATGTTCAATAAAGATGGCAAAAATAATAAATAAGTTCAGGTTTAACCCCGCTGACCTCCACAGACTCATCAGCTGCAGCTCTATGGCTCCCGTGGCCGTTCCCCCAAATGCAATAAAGTCTCTTTCCAAAGAACACGGCCCGTCCAGGTGAGGGAGGGAGATCGTTAAAGACGTGTAGAATCTAGCGTTGATGAGGTTTCACCCAAACTCAGGACTCAAAGTGAGGATTTATCAACTTTGACCTTGATTTTGACCAACATGAGTAAGCCAACGTGCTTTAAAAATGTCTCGATTCCAAATAAAGAGCAGTAAAGTGCAATAGCAGTGTGTGTGTGTGTGTGTGTGTGTGTATGTGTGTGTGTGTGTGCTTTCCTAGACGCATGGCTCGAGAAAAATAACTTTAAATTCATGTCGAAGTGCTTCATATTCTATTTAGAGCAACACAAAGCCGTTCTTTTTCCGCTCCTTTTTTCCGCTTCTTTTATATATATTTTTTTATTACTACATCCCAAAAATGTGTCAGCATTGAATTCCAAGTTGTTGCTTTTTTTGGGTTCCGTCTGGATTACAGACGCGCTCTGCGAACACACACCCACATATTTAGAGCGAGACAATAATCAACAGTTCAGTCCATATGGAGTTGTGCGAGCGCTGCATATCAAACACAGAGCAGCCTGCTGGCCTTTGTGGCCGATTATTAGCTTCTCTCTCTCTCTCTCTCGCACAGTTCTTCCAGGGCCTATGAATTTCTCCGCCGCTGATGCTTTCTCTGCAGCACATGTTCACACGCAGTAAGCGCATTCAAAATGCCGACACAGTCGTGTTCCCAGCGCGCCGGCAGAGGAGCGAGGAGTTCAAACGCACGGCCTCCGAGTCCACTAAATGAAATCGTATGTCGAGGAGAGGAAAAGAGGCCGTGCAACAATAGATTAGTGATGGCAGCCGGCGTGTGAAATCTCTTTGTGGGCTCGACCGGGAACGCGCTGCAGCTACGGGACACACACACACACACACACACACACACACACACACTCACACACACACACGCACCAAACATACTGTAATTGATTTGTTATCAATTGGCTGTGATTTGCATTGACTGCTAATGTTGCAGAGAAGACATGAGCCAAAAAGGGGAAATGAAAAAACAGAAGAAGAAAAAAAGAGGAAGATGAGGATGGAGAGAATAGACGTGAGAGGAGAAAGATCAGACAATGTTAAAACACACTAATGTGTGTTGAGGTGGGCTGATTCCACATCACTGTGATCATATTCAATAACAGGAGGACCCTCCTGAACCAGAGAGACTAATATCTGGTAAATTAGTCTCAAGACTTTTTTTTTTATATAAATATTTCAACGTGTATAAGTGTTTATAATATTTCTGTTAAATGATTACGAGGCTAATACAGTGTTTCAGGCCACACTGCTCAGAAAAACAATCAGTGGTCCATAAAATTGATAATTCTTTGTAGCGGCTGCATATCAATTTCAGCTCATTAACACAAATATTAGGGCACATTTTTACATCGAGGATGGAGGATTAAATTCCCAATTATGAGAAAATCAATCGGCAAACTGGACAGCAGAAATAATCCGCAGAGGAATTGATTCTGCATTTCAGTTCTCGGTTAAAAGGAATAAATAAAAAATAAAGAGAGAGAAAGAGAGAGAGAGAGAGAGAGAGAGAGAGAGAGAGAGAGAGAGAGAGAGAGAGGTGGACATCCACACACACACACACACACACACACACACACACACATGCAAACCCCTCCCCTTTGAGACATTATTGATGCTGTTTCTGCACCTCAGGGATTATAATCAGAATTTTCATCTCAGTCAGGGATTAATAGAATAAATGGGCAAGAGAGAGCGAGAGAGATAGCTCTAACCGTGTGTGTGTGTGTGTGTGTGTGTGTGTGTGTGTGTGTGTGTGTGTGGGTGTGTGTGTGTGTGTGTGTGTGGGGTGTGGGTGGGCGGGTATGCTGCCTTTTTGCATCTCTGATCGGTACTTTTTGCCTGTACGGCGCTCTTGCTTCACCAACACACACACACACACACACACACATTCTCTCTCTCACACACACACACATTCTCTCTCTCTCTCTTTCTCTCTCTCTCTCTCTCTTTCTCTCTCTCTCTCTCACACACACACGCACACTCACACAAGGTGACGGCTCGGCTCTCCCTGTCGAAGTGTTTGATATGTAAATAGCAGCAGCGTTCTGGCCCTCGTCCGACGCTTTGTGTTCCCTCTCCAGCTTCCAGCTCTGGCCGTGCACATGCTTTTATTTACAACCACACACACACACACACACACACACACACACACACAGACACACACACACACACACACACACACACACACACACACACACACACACACACACACACACTGCTGAGGCATGTGCATGCAGAAGGAAAAAAAGAAGGAGAAAAAAAAATATCCAAAGATAAAGGGCATCTGATTTCCTGCAACATACATTGAAGAATATATCCCCTGGATTTTATAATAAAGTCAATAAATAAATATTAAAAAAATTCCACTAGAGCAGGGAATCCCCCTGGAAAGCAGATAAATTGAAAAAGATGTTGGATCATGTTTCTATGAATTAACATCCCGGTATGGACGCAGAAACCGAAACACACTGACTTTAAAATATTAATCACCAGTATTAAACTGGCATGTGTTAATGTGGTTAAAACAATAAACTCTTTGTTCTGAATATGCTTCATGCTGAGTCGGAGGCCTGAGATGCAGAACAGAAGCTCCTCGCCTCCTCTGTCATCAGGGAACGCTTTGGCCCAAAAATCACGGCTGAAACCAGCAGATTTTTTCATTTCATTTCCCAGCTTCTCACATATTTACTTCGCCGTGACAGTTTGGGGTCAATTAGGATGAAAGCCGGGGTCGAGGGGAAAAAATAATACCGGCTTGAATTATAGGCGACCGACGTGAACGTAGATGCATCATGTGGGGAAAGAACAAAAAGAGCATCTATTAGAGGACGGCCGTAAATAAAATGATGTACTCCTCGTGAAGATGAGAGATTTTTAAAAAGCTTTCTCCGCTCTTCAGTTTAGATTTCCAAAGACAAGCCGCGTGTAATAATTCTGCTCGGTTTGACGTCAACATCAGACGAGATATATAACGCTGCTGTCCTATTTTCCTCCCGTCTGAGTGTACAGCTGTTCCTCCTAAGACGTTCCCACACACAATGCTATTAAAGAAACCAGACGCCTGCATTATGATGTAAATCGCTCTAATAACCCAGTTTAGCTGGTGGGTGTCTGAAAGTGTGTGTGTGAGGGGGGTTGGGGTTTTGAAATGTATAGTCTCTGCAGAGGCCCGGAAAAAAAAAAAAATGTTGCTCCCGCACTAACTCCTTCCAGCTGACATGCGGTAGCTCGTCTCTAGCGGACAGAGGTCAAAGGTCAAACGCATCTTTGACAACAATCACCGAGAAGCGTCACACATTGTGAGATCAGTTACGACAACGAGGAGCAGCAGCGTTGTGTTCCAGAGATTAAATACAAACGGGAATAATTAAGATCTCCGAGTTGCAATCAACGAGCAAAGTGATAAAGTGTATCTTCTGTTTCCGCTGCTCTTTTTTATCCTTTCCCCCCCCACACACACACACACACACACTCTATCTCTCTGTAACGGCTAATTTAGTACAGGCAACCCGCCACCGAAAACGACTGCTAATTAAAACGCATAGGAAGAAGGGGGAAAAAATGGCAGTGCAACAAATAATTAGTGGAGTTAAAGCACTTTGAATAAAAGAGTTTCTCTCCAAGAGAAAAACCCCAAAACTGTCTTTTCCTTCTCTCTCCGCTCGCCTCCTCATTTGATTCTTGTACTGGAGAAAAGGGGGACGGAGAAACGGAGAGATAGAAACGGAGAGATAGAAACGGAGCATTTTAACCTCTGAAGTTTGGTGCGGAGGTAAAGTCAGAGGAGGGGAATAAAGACATGAGAGCTGGGCTGCATTAAGTCGGGTAAGATGTGGCAGTGGAGGGGGGAACCACACTGAGAGCAGGACACATCTGCTGAGGCCACATGAGAGGCACGCACACACACACACACACACACACACACACACACACACACCACACACAAACTGACGCACATGTTATGCAAGGACACAC
>NC_136602.1:22907440-22959940 GCF_910589615.1 Taurulus bubalis
TTTCTTTTTTTGTTCTCATCTCTACTTACGCGAAAAATCCCGCTTGCTTAAGTGCTGGGGCTTGCCTTGCTTGCGGCGAGACATGGTTGCTGCTGGCGGCGCAGCGCGGATCACATCGGGGTTAGAGAGGAGACTCCAGTGGGGCAAAAAATATCTTCATCCAAACGCCTTGACATCCACAAGGAGGAGGAGGGGGGCGGTGGAGGGGTGGGGTGTAGGAAATAAATTAGAAATAATACAAAGATGGCGCGGAGGCGAAGATGGATCGCAGGATCGCCGTCATGGCTTTTTTGAGAAAGGAGAGCAGAGAGAGAAAAGAGAGAGAGTGAGAGAGAGGTAGATAGAGAGAGAGAAGGGGAGAGAGATGGAAAAAATGGCAAAAGCCCCCCCCCCCCCCCTCCTCCCTCCCCCTTCAACCCCCCCTTTCCGAGCCGTGCAAGTTCAAGTGCACGGACGTGACGTTCCCGGGCGAACTTGAACGTCAGGCGATGGACGGACACCCGACATGCAGAAACATGGGCAGGGCCGACGCGCCCGGTGGGAGGGGGAGGGGGGAGGGGCGGGGGGACGCGCAGGAACAACACCAATGGACGGTCATTAGAGAGAGGGAGGGAGGGAGGGAGGAGGAGGGCTGGACGCGAGGAACAGACCCGCTGGAAGCCAATGGACACAGAGATCAGGGGGGCCGGACAAGAGGCGAGGAGTGGAGGGAGGAGTGTGCGCGCGCGCGTGAGAGAGAGAGAGAGATGCAGAGATGTTTAATGAAAGCAATATGCAGAGCTACGGAGAGAGAGAGAGAGAGAGAGAGAGAGAGAGAGAGAGAGAGAGAGAGAGAGAGAGAGAGAGAGAGAGAGAGAGAGAGAGCGAGAGGTGGACGCAAAACAGGGCAAGGGAAGCCGCGGACAGGAGCTCGTGGAGGGGAAGGATGTGAAGCCGCCGCGCGCGCGGACCGACCGGAGGAGGAGCGCGCGCGCGTGTTAACAAAGTGTGTGACGCGCGGTGGTCGCTGGTTTTACCGAGATGCGCACGCTCACCTGGACGCACATAGGACTGTTCCCTTAAAGCGCGCGAACGTAAATGTTGTGTTATGGAGAGAGAGAGAGAGAGAGAGAGAGAGAGAGAGAGAGAGAGAGAAAGAGAGAGAGAGAGAGAAAGAGAGAGAGAGAGAGAGAGAGAGAGAAAGAGAGAGAGATGCACGTGTGAAAACTCTCCGGTTGCGGCGAACAGGACGAACAGGTTGAACACGCGAGGAGCCAGAAAGGCTCCGGCTATAACCTGGTGACTATAAGCAGATGATAGTCACATCCCAGATCACCGTGATATTAAGTGTTGTTCACCTAGATCCCTTTTGTTCACATATAAAGTGTGTACATGTTTATGAAGAGTTATGGTCCGATATGAGCTGCACACACACACACACACACACACACACACACACACACACACACACACACACACACACACACACACACACAGTGCCGTGTATTGGCTGTGTGTGACCTTTATGGTACAAGCACATTTGCAGTATCACAGATCACATTTCTTTTTTACATTTATTTTATGTTTTACAAGCCACAGAAAAAAATATTATTTATTGCTTAATTACATTTTATTCTAAGAAACCAGAGGATTTCATATCTGATCCTAAAGTCTGGGTCACTCCTCCGCGAGCGGCTGTTCCTTAAACTGACGGAGGTGTACAGTAGGGGGGGTAATAACTTTCAGATGCGTGTGTGTGTGTGTGTGTGTGTGTGTGTGTGTGTGTGTGTGTGTGTGTGTGTGTGTGTGTGTGTGTGTGTGTGTGAGGGAGGGGGGGTAAGAGCAGAAGGAGGAGGAGGAAAAGGAAGAAGAGGAGGAGGGGAGAGATTGTAAATACTCTATAATAAAGGGGATTTGGTAATATTAGACGCGGGTCCGGGTTCTGGAGCGCAGAGAGTCAGGAGAAGACGATAGAGCCACTGGTGTGTGTGTGCGCATGCGCGTGCGTGTGTGTGTGTGTGTGTGTGTGTGTGTGTGTGTGTGTGTGTGTACGGGAGGGAGGGAAAAGAAGACGGAGAGAACCACCAGGGAGCAGCGGCGGCTCCGGAGCAGAAGCGCCGGGAACATGAGCTGCAGGGGCGTCGGCGACACGGCGACGAGTGGGGCTCTAAAGACCCGGAGCTCCGCTCACTGACCGGGGGCACGCGCACTTAATACCGAGGAGGAGGAGGTGGGGGGTGAGAGAGAGAGAGGGAGAGAGAGAGAGAGAGAGAGAGAGAGAGAGAGAGAGAGAGAGAGAGAGAGAGAGAGAGAGAGAGAGAGAGAGAGAAGCCGGAGGAGGAGGTTCATCGTCAATGGGGAAGAATGCATGACCAGTGAGTGAAATATTTTGCAGGTTGCAACTCGCTGCATGTTTTTTTTTTTTTAGACCTGTGTGTGTGTGTGTGTGTGTGTGTGTGTGTGTGTGTGTGTGTGTGTGTGTGTGTGTGTGTGTGTGTGTGTGTGTGTGTGTGTCTGTGTCCGCGTGACAAAGTGCAGGAGCTTCTTCTTTTTTTTAATTTTGTGTGTATGTATTTATTTGTTATTTGTTATTTGATGATAATAACCATTTCATCGTAATAAAACACACATTCTGATGCAGAGGCGGTTACAGACATCGGCCGTGAATTGGAACACTTTAATACTTCAGTCATTCGTTGTATACAATTAATAGATTTAATATATATGTAAATATATATACATTCAAAATGATGAAAGCAAATGTATTCGTGGATTATTTCTCCCCATCTGTAAATTTCCGCGGTTATGTTATTTATAGATGGATCTTTTCACTATTATTTAAAGCCATGTCATTTATTTTTATGACAATTAAACATTTTCTTTTCAAAGAGGACCAGCAAGGCGAAGACAGTGAACGTCGCGTGGACCTTTATTTATTTATGTATGTATTTCAATGTCTGTATTTGGCTCACTTCATAGAAGTTATGTTATGTTTCATCAGCTGGACGTTAACGTAATTTGCTCAGTCAGCATGTGTCCCGATAAGAAGAGGGCCATAAACATACCATAATAACCTTAATAACCGTAATAATCTTAATAACCGTGTGGGCACACACGCGTGTTTCTTGTGACGCGTCCTGTTAACGGGTGTAATTGGGGATCAATGGATGGATCCCGGCCCGTCGGGTGTCCGGTGGCCTGTTGCTCTGTCTAGACGCGACAGGCGCGCGTGGACCGGACCCGGTAACACGAGGAGCCCGTTACCAGGAGCCCGTCACGAGGAGCCCATTATTAGGAGCCCGTTACCAGGAGCCCGTCACGAGGAGCCCGTTACGAGCGTTACGAGGAGCCCGTCACGAGGAGCCCGTTATTAGGAGCCCGTCCCGAGGAGCCCGTCACGAGGAGCCCGTTACGAGGAGCCCGTTACCAGGAGCCCGTTACCAGGAACCCGTCACCATGAGCCCGTCACCAGGAGCCCGTCACCAGGAGCCCGTTACTGGCGGAGGGACAAGGCGGAGCTACGGAGCCACCAGGAGGAAGAGTAGTGATGAGGAGGAGCACCTTGTGTACGAGCCGCGCGCGCTCATCTATCACGCGAAAACTTGCTCTCCTGATTCTAACAACAACAAAAAACACACGCACACACACGCACATCCCAAAAAGCCTGCTCTCCTGATTTTAACAAAAAAACACACATACACACGCACACGCACTCACACACACGCACACGCACATCTAGAAATACTAACCTTGACTTCTCGCTCCATCTGTTGGCAACACATAGTGTGTTTTTCGTCTCTTCTTCCTTCTTCCATCTCCTCGCTCTCCATCCTCCTCTGACACATTCACCACACACACACACACACACACACACACACACACACACACACACACACACACACACACACACACACACACACACACACACACACACACACACACACACACTGTAAATCACGGCTGGACATTGATCAAAGCCCGTTTGGAGCTACTCGGTATAGTTGTGTTCCGTCAGACTGATGTCTGACGGAACACAACTATGCAGCCTAACTGATGTCAGGCTGCATGGATGCTGGATTGCACGAGGCGTGAAGAAGGACGCACACACGCACATATATATATATATATATATATATATATATATATATATATATATATATATATATATATATATATATATCATCTTCCTTAGGTGTGTGTTCAGATCCCTTGTTCTCTGCGCCATATCGGCCACGCGCTGCACGAGAACTTGTTACGGCTTGTTACAACTCTCTCTCTCTCTCTGCTCCCGTCATCATCATCACCATGATCATATATATATATATATATATATATATATATATATATATATATATATATATATATGATCATCACCATGATCATATATATATATATATATATATATATATATATATATATATATATATATATATGATCATGGTGATGATGATGACGGGAGCAGAGAGTCTGCGTGGCATCAGACACGCGGAGGTCAAGCGCTAAACGTGACGTGGAGGGGCTGCATCCCAACTATATATTATGTAAATCCTCAACGGGCTAAAGTTGAATTGCCTTCATCAGTGTGCGCGCGCCTGTTTATTCTCTTATTTGACTAAAGTTATTACAAAGACAATAGTTCTTTTTTTTTTAAACACACAAAATAAAGCCACAAAAAATACATTCGCGACTCTGACAGAAAACATTCATGAAAGAAATTCACACGCACACACACACACACACACACACACACACACACACACACACACACACACACACACACACACACACACACACACACACACACACACACACACACACCTGTACGGTGTCTCATCAGCCCGGGTCCGGTGTCCCGCGCGCAGCAGCAGCTCTCCTCCTCCAGCGCGCGATCGCATCCCGGTAATGCGCGGCCGCGTTTATGTGGCCGCGCAGTGAAGTCTTGGTTAATATGACAGTAAGTGGGCCGGTAGAGGATGGATGAGGTAACGGAGCACATAGGAGAGGAGCTATGGACCCATAACGCGGATGGAGAGCAGCGGGCCGGAGGAGGCCTGCTGGGGGGGATGCTCTAACACGACCCTGGTGGCCCAGGGTGCGACCGAGAGCTGCTGGTTGGATGTGAACATGTTGACAAAAACATAATCTAATTGCATCTATAAGAGTTTCTGTTTCTTCTTTTAATTAAATCAGGATTAAAGGGCAACATGATTTAGACCAACACTCCAGTACACGTGTTCCGGTGATGGTCACTTCCTGTATGGTTCATTATAATCCACTTGAGTTGTTCTCGAAACAGTTCAGATAGTTTCTGACCCTCCATGTGTTCAAGTCCCCAAAGGCGGAGCGCGAGATCTGTGCACATGCGCAAAGGGTAGTCCCTCAATTAAACACATGCACTCTTGCGTTGATGCACACATCTAAACTAAATAAATCTAATATATGAAAGTAATCCTGCATTTTGTGTTACACCCATGAAACATAAATATCTTCATTTTTGTAATTAATTTATTTAAATGTATCAAACGATATTTAAATGTGTCACCTCTAAGAAGGGCTTGAATCTTTTGTTTCGTGTGTGTGTGTGTGTGTGTGTGTGTGTGCGTGTGTGTGTGTGTGTGTGTGTGTGTGTGTGTGTGTGTGTGTGTGTGTGTGTGTGTGTGTGTGTGTGTGTGTGACCTAAACGTCACTGGGTCGAGGGAACTCTCGGGACCAACACGTGGACTCTAGCTCCCCCTAGCGGCTGCGGGCCGGCGGTGCGGAGGCCCGGAGCGACAACACGGAGCGTCCGCGCTATGAGGAGGATTTGACTTCGAAATTAATTTTAAATATCATACTTTTGAATATATTCATAACAATTAAGCAAAGAAGCAGCCGCTGGAGAAGAGGTGGTGTTGTTGAAGACAGAGAAGAAGACACAAATTGGGGTTATTTAGAAAAAATAATAAACAAGAACACAGAAGATCATATAGATAATATTGTGACAGTTTTTGTTGTCAGGATTTATGGTTCAGATTATACTAATTCTCTCATTCAACAGCTATGATGAGTGTTTGCTGCTTCAGGTTGAAAATGAAAGAAACGAGTAATATTCAACAAGCATCATAATTACATTTAACAAAACTTATTAAAAGGCAAAACATAAGAGTTATGAGAGGCTTGAAGGTAAAATGACTTGTTTTGGAACATGATGTGTATTCATTTATTTGTCAATCTGTACAAAAGTACATTTATATATGTTGATCTGATCTAATTCTTATTATTCTGTTCAATATTTCACTTCTAATTGTTTCACTATTACAATCAGTGCTTTTTTAAATATAAATCTCTAATAATGCCAGTAAGGGGCAGAAACAATTGTACCGTCCCTGATAGCCCATAATTGGTGCGATATTAAATCTCGTCCCTTCTGATAGGATTATTAATCCATAATTCCGGCTCCAAGTGAAGCCGCATGCAGCGAGTCTTCAGCGGTGTGAATTCTGCAGCGGGCCGCAGCTCAGCGTATGTGATACATCATGTATTTTTAATGAATATCAATAGAAGACACACACACACACACACACACACACACACACACACACACACACACACACACACACACACACACACACACCAAAAACCAGGAGCCGCGCGCGACTCTCTAATTAGATTAAGCGGCGGCGAGGGGCGCGCGTGCGGGAATAGGGAATCCTGGTAATGAGCGTGTGTGTGTGTGTGTGTGTGTGTGTGTGTGTGTGTGTGTGTGTGTGTCGGCCTGTTAAAAGCCACACAAAAAAACGAACTTCGATAATGTTGTAATGTGGAGCAACGGCTGACAATAATATTATAATAACACTTAGTTTTTTTTCATAAATGACTAATCCCACAGGTTAAATAAGACGTGTCATCGTTCTCTATTTCCCGTCCATATTGGTTACGACCTAACATGACAACAGGAATGCAGCAAAATATAATAATAATATTCATAATAATAATAATAATGCAGGATCAGAGTGCAGCACCTAGCACGAGTTATTCATTCTTTCCTAAAAGTAACGTCATAAATAAAGACAGAAATATTTTTGGCAAAATGAAGCAGCAGAAAGAGTTATGGACAGAAATAGAAAAGCATATTTTTGTGACAGAAGAGATGAAACTGAAACAGAATGTCGTCACCGCTCCAGCAGCTGCTGCATTAATGTGACTAACACAACAATTCAGCAAATTAATATTCATTATTCTGAGATGGGTCATTTTGCAGGATTCTGAGGAGCACAAAGGCTCATGATGACGTCACCATGAGAGCTTTAAAGGCACGCAGTAAAAAAAAAAAAGCAACACAACACTGAAGTGACAATAATACAATATAATAAAAATAACCATGATGTTGAAAACATAACACATGTAGCAGGGAAATGTGAATTTCCATTTATCATTTCTAGATTAAATTAGAATTATTGTCTCAACCTCTCAGACGTCCTCAGGTCTGAGAATATCGATACATTCCGGAGTAAAGAGATCATCAGATCATCAGATCTCAGCTTCCCGCCAAAACCTTCATCCCGGTTTGCTAAAGCTGCCTCTGCACCGGCCACGCCCGCTCACACAGCTGGTCAGACCATCAGGATGAGCTGGACCAAAACTTTCCAAACTCCGGAAAACTAAAAGCGTCGGGATCTCTCTTCTAGTCGACCGGGACAGGGAAAAAGCCGCTCACACCAATCTGTCTCAAGTGGCTGCAGTGCGACAAATCATCCCTCCGCTGTTCTAAGATGGCTGCCAAGGTACAAACAATGGCGCCACTGGCAGTCACGGGACATGGAGAACACGTTTGTCATTCCAGCTGAGCAATGGAGACACAATGGCCCTGTTCAGAGTGTCCTCTCCGCCAGTCTGCTGTGGTCCTGTAAGCTTCTCCCTCACGCTCCCCAAACGAAACAGAGGCTCACCGCCGCACACACAAGTCCACAAATCCTCGTTTAGACAATTAGAGAACGAGCATCTGTTTCATCTGCCGAGTGAAACCGATGCAGAAGTGTGTTGAAACCTGCATTCTCTCTCCTGGCCACCAGAGGGTGACTCCTCTGGTTGTATAGAAGTCTATGCTTGATGTGCTAAAGCTGCATTCTCTCTACTGACAACCAGGGGGCGACTCCTCTGGTTGTATAGAAGTCTATATAAATTACTCTACTTCTCTCTTGATTTATTCCCTCAGCATGATTCCAGATATGGTCACTTCCTGTTCATTGGTTGCAAAACAAACAACACGGCGATGGCCGCAACCCAAGATGGCGAACTCGAGGCTTCATAACATCAGACCACAAACTAACGAGTGACGTCACCATGACTACGTCCACTTCTCATATACAGTCTATAGCCAGGAAAGACAAGATGGAGGCCGACGCTCAGCCATCAGGTGGCATGTTGGAAATAGCCACCACCCTTCTGCTTCACAAAGTCATTGTATGCGACAGCTGGAAAGGTGTATGATGGTCTTTAAATTAAAGTCTGTGCTGCTTTACAGTGTGCAGTGACCATAGACTACATCTCCCACAATGCATGTTGATTTTGTGACCCGCGAATGAACGGCAGTGTTTCCATATCGGCGTTTAACTAAAGATAAGTGATTATCTTGAAAAAGATCGACAAATAATCCCAAAATGTCTAAGAAGAGAAAGGTCGACGCAGAGGGAAGAACATTTAAAGAAGATGAGACTTTATATTTAAATGCATGTGCAATATCATATCTTCTCTCCGTGAAAAATAGTTATGCCGTGTTCACACCGGACGCGACAGAATTTTGTCGCGCGACCAGATTACATGTTTGATGTTCCCATGTATGTGGAGTTTACACAACAAGTATAAAGCAGAACTAGTGGTTATTTATTCCATGGTGGATGAAGGAATCCGTTTTACGGAGATAAGCCAGACGCAGTTCCTGGAGGAGTCGGTGAAATTCACCGAACTGTGTGCGGCTACGGATGATGTTATGAACCCAAATACGAGGGCATTTGATGTTCCGACATGTTTGGGACTTCCACAACAAGTATACAGCAGAACTAGTGTTTTTTTATTCCATGGTCGATAGCGGAAAAGATAAGTCTTTTTCACGGAGAGACCCGACGGCGATAAGCCACACCCCCTTTGTGGCGGCGTGATTTGTCTTTGTCTCATTTGGTGTGAACACTCTCAATTTCACTCAATGAATCAAACACGCCAGACGCAGTTTCTCCAGGATATAACCACTAGTTCTGCTTTATACTTTATACTACGTTGTGTAAATTCCACTTACGTGGGAACACCAAACTCCATGGTGTCTGGGTTCATAATATTACCCGTAGTCCCACAACAGCGTCTGAATGAAGCCGCTGTCAGCGCTGGTTCAGGACCAGCAGCAGTTTGATTCAGCAACGGCAGGATGAGGGGCGGAGCTTCTCAACGCTGATTGGCTGACGCAACTTTTCGTCACGCAATTTTTTTCGCCAAGATTTCAACTCAAAAACCCTTTTTCGTAACCTGTCGCGCCTCTGCATTGACTCTGCATGTAATCTGGTCGTTTGGTGTGAACGCGGCATAAGAGGAGGGATGCCTTTCTTCCACCACCGTGACGCAGAGTTCTCCTACGCATTTCCTCCAGTTCCTCTGATTCCTCGCCTCTTACCAGACATCCAGGAAGCAGCTGTCCGTCATCATGGCGCTCGTCTCACTGGCCTTGTGACCTCTGACCTCCTGGGCTTCTCTGTGCCCTTTCATCCGTTTTTATCTGGCCTTTATCCGACTGGCGACAGCTCTTCAGCGTTAGTTATGTATTATGTAAACTCAGAGACATTAAACTGGGAGCAGAACTCCGGTCAGGCGGCTGTTTCGGGTCCAAAGTGAAGATGCCAACAGCGTCCGCTCTGGGAGGGCTATGCATAGAATCAAAGACTCTGGCGTTGCTATACATCATTTACATACTGTATAATCTGCATAATGCCATTTTGTACATGCTTAACCTTCATAATTCAGTCCTTTTATTCATCTTCATAATCATCAGTTCAGTCTCGAAATGGTTTGTTTTCCTGTCATTCCTATCAAGTAAGCTGAAACTGAGAGAGCGGATGAGAATGATTTAACAACCAGTTCAGTTCATACAAGTAACCACATGATGGCAGTAGAGAGCTAAAGATGTCGCTCATTCTTTAGGACTCTAGTCGGCCCACAGAGCTGCATGAGAGTTTGAGGTGGCTTTTATTCTCATGTGTGTGTTGTATTTGTATTATTGTGGTTTATGTATCTGATGTTCTAGTAGGGATGATCTTCACTTTAGGGAAAATAAAGTTAAGTTACTACGATAGTTTATGAGTTGAATTGCCACATTCATATACTAATTACCATTTCCTCTAATAAAAACTATGCTTTCAAAAAATTCTCACGAGGAAAAAAACACATTGTCCACCATGTTAACATTCAACATTTCATATGAGACAGATTCTCTGGATGGTTCCTCTTCTTGTCCTCTGCTGATGAAGATGTGTGATTAAAGAAGCAGTAGTTCTGAGCGCATGAATAATTCTCCGTTCAGATGTGATTTCCCAAACGTCCCAAAAGTTGCGTATCAAATAACTTTTTTCCTGCCCATAAGGCAGGTCAAATCCATCTATAACTGTAAATTCGAGGAAAGCCCATAATTAGCAGACCGGTCAAACAGATGGCTTAACATTACTCTAAAGTGCTGAAAACTTTTAATATACCGTAAAAGTCGGGTCACAAGCCTCCGGTGGGTGTCCTCGCTAGCGCTGTTAGCCGCTTCTACCTCCGGTGGGTGTCCTCGCTAGCGCTGCTGCTAGCTAGCGCTGCTGCTGCTAGCGCTGCTGCTAGCTAGCGCTGCTGCTGCTACTGGCCGCGTCCCCTCTGGTGTCAAGCCGGGGCTGGTCCCGCTACATTCGGTGGTTGTTGAGCTAGCGGAGAGCTAGCAGAGCACTAGCAGGAGCACTAGCTGGCTACAGCGGGGAGCTAACGGGGACACCGACCGAAGGTAGTAACGGCTTGTAACCCGACTTTTAGGGTACTTTATTAGAGAATATGCACAATATGACGGCAGGGATCAGCAAACAAGTATTTTAATGTGTGTGTGTGTGTGTGTGTGTGTGTGTGTGTGTGTGTGTGTGTGTGTGTGTGTGTGTGTGTGTGTGTGTGTGAGTGTTCTGTTTGCAATAGTAGTGAAGAAAGTGACAGGAAGGTAAAGCAATCAGACAACATAAAGTAAAAAATGAGAGGAAATACAACTAATTAAAAAAAAGTAAAAAATAGAAAATAAGGAAAAATAATGAATCAAAACCCGCCCACACACATGGCCTTTGCATTTGTTAACAGAGTTTGTAGTACATAGGTTTGGTTACAGTAACTCAGATGAAGGACAGAACCCGACGCGCCTCAGTCATTGGGCAACACTGACAGGTCTTGGAAACAGGAAATGAAAGGCTGCCACTTCCTCATGGAATGGTCCTAAGTGTATATTTTATTTTTTCAAGACTCAGGAAAACCATTACATCCTTAAGCCAGGCAGACTGAGATGGTGGACTTGGAGACGTCCAAGCAAGAAGTATTCTGAGACGAGCCAGAAGGGTAAAGGCAATGACACATGGTTCTCTTTGGTACTTTATTGGACAGGTTTGGCAGGGATCCAAAGATTGCCAGAAGAGGGCATGGTTGTAGCTTGATCCCTAAAACTATAGTTAAGATATTAAAAACATAGCACCAAGTTCAGGACACGCCCACAACATGTGAGGTAAGTCTGCTTGAGGTCACGGTCTGGGAACATGTAAGCTAGTCTGCTGTTACTGAAGTGCATCCATATGGACCACCTGGACCTGAAGAAGACCAAGTCACAGGACAGAGACGTGTCCACCCTCCTCAGTACACCCACACACCAACTCTCTGTCAGGTTCATATTCAACTCACTTCCCCATTTGGCTTTGATTGTAGAAAAGGTATTTATTATCGTTATGATCTGGTTGTAAACTTTAGAGATCAGCCCCTTCTGAGTTGGATGCGTGTCTAGTAGGCTTTCCCAAAGTGGTTTGCATGGGAGCTCAGGGTATGACTTTAAGTGTTTCCTTACAAAGTGAAGGACCTGAACGTGTCAGAAAAGATTTGAACGGTCCAGGTCTTACAAAGAGAGTCAAAGCTAGAGAAGAGGTCATCGTCATAAAGATCCCTGAAACACTTCAGGGATAGTTTTGTCCACTAGTGACGGTGGGAATAGATGATGTTTACTAATCGGACCCAGAGAGGAAGCGGTTCTAAGTGTAGTGAGGACAATCGGGTTAGAAGAGTGGCTGTACAGTTTTAGAAGATGAGTTTAAGAGATGAGTACACCGATGAAGGAAGAGAGGAAGAGGAGCAGGAATGAGCCTCCAAAAGACACCAGTCAGTCTCCGGAGCATTGATCCAAAATTATATGTTTTGACTGTTAGTTGCCCAACAATAAAAAATTAAATAAGGAAGAGAGGCCACTTATGTCCCTCAGGCGTTGGAGAAAGACTTTGCTGACTCGAGGCGACTTTCCTGCCCAGATATAGATCAGAATAATGTTGTCAATAGATAGAAAAAAAAAAAAAGGCAAAAAAATATCTAAACAAGTACAGAAATTTGGGAAATACATTAATTTGTGTGTGTGTGTGCGTGGGTGAGTGTGAGTGTGTGTGTGTGTGTGTGTGTGTGTGTGTGTGTGTGTGTGTGTGTGTGTGTGTGTGTGTGTGTCTTTAAGCAGTTCAAACAGCTCTGTGTTTGATCAGTGTGTTAATGAGTCATATGGTCCAGGAACAGCTCATCTCTCACGGTGTGAACCTGAAGTCACAGCTGTCTGCATCACGGACATCAAGGTAGGCTCCAGACTTTATTTCTGCTAACGCGTTATGAACAACTTCATCTTCCATGCTGCGGGAATATATTATATAGTATTTATGTTTAATTTAAAGTCTTTATTGGTCAGAATCGTTCTCTTAAATGTGAAGGCTATCAGAGGTACCACAGAATAAGAATAAAGTGTAGATAAGTTGCACAAGTCTTTACCAAAGACTAATATATGTTTATGTAAATTATTAAATCACAACATAAGCCAAACATTATATGTATTATATGTACATAAAACTGCAATTCATCAAGACCTTTCTCAGTTTCTGGATGCTGCATTCACTGTGGAGGTGTTATCATACGTGTGTTAATTATGTATATATGTGTGTGTATATATATACACACACATATATACAGTATATGAAGATGTGTATATGTATATATATGTATGTATATATATATATATATATATATATATATATATATATATATATATATATCTGTATATGTATGTATATATATATATATATACAGTATGTGTATATGTGTGTATACATACATATGTATATATGTTTACACTTTATAATAACTACACACTGTTTAGCATTAGTAAAGCATGAGTAAACACTTAATTCATCATTTATAAAGCATTATTCCAACATGAACACTCATTAGTAACTCATTAGTATGCAATTCATAAAGACAGTTATACATGTTTTATTCTTCATTTATAAGCTTCACTATTATGCGTTTCATTATTTGGGTTTTCATACTTACGTTACCGTTTTACATTATAGGACAAGCAGGTGATGTGAGGCAATGTGGTGAGAATGTTTTATAGTTTGCTGGCACATACTTATTATTGATTAGCTATCACCTGGATTGGTACTTACAACTGAGGTGGCGCATGCCGTCTCAGGACCTCCAGTGGGTGACAGTGGGTGACAAGCTTGCTAGCTAGCTAGTTAGCTAGCAAACAAGCTACCAAACAAGCTAGTAAACAAGTTACAGCTAGCTAGCTGAATACTCATCATCAATAATCAAACATATGTGTGTGGCAGCAAACTATGAAACATACTCACCACTCATGCCACTGACGGGCATCACCCCATCACCATCATATTAATGTTCTTTATCACTTTGTGTCTATTTCCCTTTTGTCTTGAGAAGATAACTGAGCCTGTGTGAGCCTTTCTGGCTTTTCAATGTCATTTATTAATGCTTAATAAAGGAAAGATAGTCACAGAACATACTTAACTAACACTTAACTAACGACTAGTAACTACTGAATTAATCATGAATTGCAGTATTAAAACATGTTAATAAAGCACATGTTAGCCATTAGTGCATCATCTATAAGTCCTTAATAATTGGTTCGTAATATATATTAATAATAATATATATATTACTAAATTTACAAATGGGGAATCCATGATTTATAAAGTAGGAAAACACATGAAACACATAATAATCTAGCTTATACAGTATGTGTATATGTGTGTATACATACATGTATGTATATACAGTATGTGTATATGTGTGTATACATGTATATGCAATATGTGTATATGTGTGTGTACATACATGTATATACAGTATGTGTATATGTGTGTACATGTATGTATATACAGTATGTGTATATGTGTGTATACATACATGTATATACAGTATATGTGTGTGTATACGTACATGTAAATATATACAGTATGTGTATATGTGTGTATACCTATATGTATACACAGCATGTGTATATGTGTGTATACATATATGTATGTATACACAGTATGTGTATATGTGTGTATACGTACATGTATATACAGCATGTGTATATGTGTGTATACATATATGTATGTATATACAGCATGTGTATATGTGTTTATACATATATGTATATACAGTATGTGTATATGTGTGTACACCTATATGTATACACAGTATGTGTATATGTGTGTATACGTACATGTATATACAGTATGTGTATATGTGTGTATACGTACATGTATATACAGTATGTGTTTATGTGTGTATACATATATGTATGTACCTGTGCACCCAGAGGAACCTGCCCTCTCCGGACAGCTGTGTGTTGGTTCTGATGATCTCGTGCTCGTTTGAGTCCGTCTGGATGATTAAAGAGCTTCAGGAGAACAAGGTAAACAAAGACAGAGCTCCACCTTGTGTTGGTGTAACAGGAGCTGACGTCACTCAGCACACACACATGCGTTTCCTCATCTTCCTCCAGGCCTTTGCATACATGACTGGTATGTTGATGGACTTAAAGTAAACAGGTAGTAATAGTTAAGTTGACACACCAAAACAGTCATCTGGACTAAATATTCTATGTGTTCTGAGTAATGTGGCAGCTGAGGACAGCTCAGAGAGGACATTTGTATTGTGGATGTGTTGGAAGGTGAATACTTCATACTTCCAGTTGTCCTCTCTAGTGCTCTAGAGGGAGAACCCCCTCTGCCCGCTATGAGCAGAGAAACTGGAGATCATTTACATGCAGCGGCCAACAGTTTCTGTGTACAACAGTAAAACGCAAATATAGTGACTTCCAATGAAAGCTGTTTTCTGTTTAAATATCATGCAGGTGTCCCGTCGCCCTGCAGCCGCTCCTCTTTTCAGTTTGAGTTGACATGAAGGGAAAGCAGGCCGCCTGCAGGCCGACAACTCTGTGCTGAAGACACGCCGCTCTGTGAGAGGTGAACATGTGGACTGTATGATTGAATGTAATATTGGCATTTCTATCCATGGAGCTAACTCTGTGGATGAGGATGAGCTTCCTCGGTCCACCACTCTGGACTGGAATATGTGACGCTCCTGACTGGAGGAGCAAAGTAATAAGTTACTAAAACACAATAACGTTCCTGTAAATCTCTGCAGTCTGAGACTGTTTGCCGTCCAGGGAGTCGACCACTTCCTCTGTAAATCTTTAAACTCACATTCCAACGACACGGAGGCTCACCTTAATGTGACTCCTGTTCTCTCACACACCTTGACGCCTCTCCCCCTCTCTCCCTCTCTCCCTCTCTCCCTCTCTCTGTCTCTCCCTCTCTCCCTCTCTCCCTCTCTCTGTCTCTCCCTCTCTCCCTCTCTCTGTCTCTCCCTCTCTCCCTCTCTCTCTCTCTCTCTCCCTCTCTCCCTCTCTCTCTCTCTCCCTCTCCCCCCCCTCCCCCCTCTCTCAGGTCTCAGTGATCATGGCAGCAGTCGGCGTAGAGGTCGTCGGGTCGTGGTTCCCGACATCAGGAGTCGTGGGTTTCTTCATCGCCCTCCTCCTCCTCTCCATCTTCCTCACAGCGCTCTGCAGCGAGTGCAGCAGGTCAGCGGGTTCTGTGTTCTACGTCTATGGTTCTGTGTTCTACGTCTATGGTTCTGTGTTCTACGTCTATGTTCCTGTGTTCTACGTCTATGTTCCTGTGTTCTACGTCTATGGTTCTGTGTTCTACGTCTATGGTTCTGTGTTCTACGTCTATGTTCCTGTGTTCTACGTCTATGTTCCTGTGTTCTACGTCTATGTTCCTGTGTTTTACGTCTATGTTCCTGTGTTCTACGTCTATGTTCCTGTGTTCTACGTCTATGGTTCTGTGTTCTACGTCTATGGTTCTGTGTTCTACGTCTATGTTCCTGTGTTCTACGTCTATGTTCCTGTGTTTTACGTCTATGTTCCTGTGTTCTACGTCTATGTTCCTGTGTTCTACGTCTATGTTCCTGTGTTCTACGTCTATGTTCCTGTGTTCTACGTCTATGGTTCTGTGTTCTACGTCTATGGTTCTGTGTTCTACGTCTATGTTCCTGTGTTCTACGTCTATGTTCCTGTGTTCTACGTCTATGTTCCTGTGTTCTACGTCTATGGTTCTGTGTTCTACGTCTATGGTTCTGTGTTCTACGTCTATGTTCCTGTGTTCTACGTCTATGTTCCTGTGTTCTACGTCTATGTTCCTGTGTTCTACGTCTATGGTTCTGTGTTCTACGTCTATGGTTCTGTGTTCTACGTCTATGTTCCTGTGTTCTACGTCTATGGTTCTGTGTTCTACGTCTATGGTTCTGTGTTCTACGTCTATGTTCCTGTGTTCTACGTCTATGTTCCTGTGTTCTACGTCTATGTTCCTGTGTTCTACGTCTATGGTTCTGTGTTCTACGTCTATGGTTCTGTGTTCTACGTCTATGTTCCTGTGTTCTACGTCTATGTTCCTGTGTTCTACGTCTATGGTTCTGTGTTCTACGTCTATGTTCCTGTGTTCTATACGCCTATGGTTCTGTGTTCTACGTCTATGTTCCTGTGTTCTACGTCTATGGTTCTGTGTTCTACGTCTATGTTCCTGTGTTCTACATCGATGTTCCTGTGTTCTACGTCTATGGTTCTGTGTTCTACGTCTATGGTTCTGTGTTCTACGTCTATGGTTCTGTGTTCTACGTCTATGTTCCTGTGTTCTACGTCTATGGTTCTGTGTTCTACGTCTATGGTTCTGTGTTCTACGTCTATGTTCCTGTGTTCTACGTCTATGGTTCTGTGTTCTATACGTCTATAGTTCTGTGTTCTACGTCTATCTTCCTGTGTTCTACGTCTATGGTTCTGTGTTCTATACGTCTATGGTTCTGTGTTCTATATGTCTATGGTTCTGTGTTCTACGTCTATGGTTCTGTGTTCTATACGTCTATGGTTCTGTGTTCTACGTCTATGGTTCTGTGTTCTATACGTCTATGGTTCTGTGTTCTACGTCTATGGTTCTGTGTTCTATACGTCTATGGTTGTGGAGGATAAATGGGACTTAATATTCCCTGTTTTTGTATTGTTGTTATTTGTATAAATTTACTGTCCTTGCAACCATAAAAGTTTATTCATCGAATGTTCAATGTTTACTTTTGGCAATGTATTTAAATCCTAAGGAATTGTCTTGTCACTTTGATCAAATATGGACGTGGAAGAACTTTTATTTTAAAATCAGGTTTTTTTCATGAATCAAATCTCATTCACGTTTACTTCCAACATTACATGATAATAAATGTAGTAGACAGTGCAGCTCTGAGTCCTGTCAAAGGGCACATGAATAATAGTAATGAATCATAAACAGACCTGATAAACGCCGTCCCAGAAGCCTCTCTGGTCTGTGTGTAGTCCAGGTGTTCATGATGAAGGTGACTCTGTCTCTCTGTCTCCAGACGCTCGTTCCAGCTGAGAGACTCTGAGGCGGACAAAGACCCCTCAGCTCTCATCAAAGTGGTAAGAGACCTTTGACCTGAGTGTTTCTGTTCATTTCAAACCATGAAACATCGGAGAGGACGGGAACAAAGACTTTCAGTGTGGTGATGATTGACAGGCGAAGCTGGAAGAAGTGATGGAGGAGAGAGAGAACCCCGTGATGAACGAAGTCCTGAGCGAAGAAAGGATGAATCCTAGTAAAGGAAACTCTGTGTCCTTCACTCCATGGAGGAGCCACTTGGAGGCGCCACAGAACCACGACGGTCAGTCTGCCTGATGAATACCAGAGAATGTTCAACACACAAGCCACACAATACATGTTCCACATGAAATGCTGAACATGAAATGTCTGGATATGAACGCCCCAATAATGATTGCTAATCATTCGGTCCGATTAAAAAAAAAAAAAAAGGTTTTTCAGCTGAGTGTGTGTGTGTGTGTCTGTGTGTGTCTGTGTGTGTGTGTGTGTGTCTGCGTGTGTGTGTGTATGTGTCTGTGCACGCGTGCGTGTGTGTGTGTGTATGTGTGTGTGTGTGTGTGTGCACGCGTGCGTGTGTGTGTGTGTGTGTGTGTGTGTGCATGTGTGTGTGTGTGTGTGTCCTCAGATGGTCAGGCCAATGGCGTCTCAGCAGTGAAGGAACCAGCCAGTCATTCTGAAACTGTTGGAGGTATTTCATTTTATTTCACACAACTTAACAATCTCTTTTCATTAGTTTGGACTTGTTACTACATTTCCCATGATGCTTGATTCCCACTGCTCTGTGTGTTCAGACTCCAATCCTGAAGAGGAAAGCTCCGCCCCCTTCACTCTGTGGAGGACCCACCTGAACTCAGGTCTGTACTTCACCAACCAAGAGCCGGTGGTTCGAACGCCCCGCTAGTGTGATGGCACACGTACAAACGCCTAAAGTGGCATTAAAGGCTCTATTAGTACACGAGCTGTGGTAAAACGCTGCTCTTTATGGCGCTCTACTTTACAACCTCCTGGTTTTACTCTCGGCTGATTGGTGACAGAAACGCTACAGAAACACATGGAGGGGCTCTTTCCTGTTTCCCAAGCATCTCACAATGAATGGCCTTCATGTGTAAACCCTAAATATGTATCAGTGGACTATTTATGACAGTGATGTCTGAAAAAGCATCATCTCTCTCCTGAGAGGCCGAAAGGTTTTGCTTCATTTGGAGACAAAGAAGAGCAGCTGATGGAGAGGGATCGGTACTTTAATAGAAACTAAAAAGGGGAACTGGGAACAAACCAGTGAAAAACAAGACGGGGGAGAAAGAGAAGAGAGAAAATGACATCATGGAGGAATAATAAGTTAAACTTCTGTCTGTCTTACAGATGTGGACATGTCCTCCGCTGCAGACAACTTCTACAGCGTCGGGGGAGGAAGGAGCAGCGGCGATGCGTCATCTGTGCTGACCAATCACGGGCCGGGGGAGGAGCCCGGCATTGCCCCGGCAGCGACGGGGGGTCCTGTCGACCTGAACTCGGTTTACGCACAGGTCAGCATGAAGGAGAGGCTGGCCACGCCCCCTCCTCCTCCTAAGGAGGAGCTGGAGGATGAGAAGGAGGAGGAGGAGGAAGAGAAGGAGGGAGAGGTGTCTGCTTCTCCTCCTCCTCCTCTGCCCGACAGGAGACTAGAGGGATGATGAGGATGATAAGGAGGATGAGGATGGAGGACATGAGGCGAAAGGAAAAGGACAGAGGATGAAGGATGCAGCTAAAGGACGAAACTGTGTTGGGAAAGTCACTTTTGAAAGTAAAAGGTTACAGTTTACTAGCTACCCTAAATAACAGTAATAAATAATGAAAGTATTTAAAATACTTCATCAAATGTAACTACATTTCATTATTTCTTCAACACATTTTATAACTGGGCAATAAGGTTTGAGCAAGTATTTTGACTTCTGGATTACCAGACACTCGTCCTCCGTCATGGCCGCCACTGTTTTCCTTTAGCCTGGCGTGCGCTCCTCTCTTGCGCCGCACGTTTTACTCGCGGTAATTAGGGTTACATAAAAGTAACCATAGACTGTCTATAAGAAGTGCACGTAGTCACGGAGACGTCACCCGCTGCTTTGTGGACTGATGTCATGAAGCCTCCAGTTCGCCATCTTGGATCACGGCCGTCACCATCTTGTTTTGTAACTGATTAACGGAAGTTTTCCATATTTGGAATTTGGAAACAATCAAAAACCATATTCAGCTGCAGCCTCTCTGGACGTGGAGTTGGCTCCATGGTGCAAACCGAAAATAATATACCTGTTTTGTAATCACCAACATTTTGATTGATGTAATTATGTTGTTCTCATTAGTATAGAAACATCTTGATAATAAAATGATCATAATCAGGCTAAGGGGTCGTGTTTTTATTCTCATACCAAACAGACAAAAGGAGGAACGGCTTCACAAGGATGTAGTTTGAAAACATGGAGGAAGAGGAAGAGGAGGAAGGTTGGTGAGGATGTTGATAAACACTGAACAAGAAAGTATAAGTCATCTGTTTTATAGTTTTACATGTTGTGTTACATTTGGAAAGACTGGCAGGTCCTTCTGTGTGGAGTCTGCAAGTTCTCCCCGTGGCAGCGTGGGTTCCCTACGGGTTCTCCGGGTTCCTCCCACAGTTCCAAGACATGCAGCTCAGGTTCATTGGACTCTAAACTGCCCGTAGGTGTGTAGGTTGTATGTCTATATATGTAACCTGCGATAGACTGGGGACTTGTCCAGGTGAACCCTGCCCTCAGCACTGAAGCTGGGATCGGCTCCAGCGCCCGCGACCCCAAACAGGATGAGCGGTTCGGATGAAGGATGGATGGATTTTTGAAAGACCAAATTGTGCAAAACAACACATGAAATTAAAATAGAAGTAAAACTGTTATCACTTATTTTGAAAGCGGTGATAACAGTTTCTGCTCTATTGTTAGCCTTTTCTTCCTATAGCTACTTTTCCTAACTCAACCCCATCTTTCAAGTTGGTTTTAATTTAAACTATATATAGATATAGATATATATCTGTATATAGATCTATATATAGATATAGATATAGATATCTATATCTATATATAGATATATATACATATTATACTTATTATTATTATTAGTTGTATTAGTATTGCTATTATTATTCTTGATACAACATCTGGATGTTTCTTTTAATTGGTATGGCTGATTGTTTATGGCTGACTTTATTTTAACTTCTGTGTTTGAACAAATGTGTTAAATGTTTTGTTATATTGTCAACATATCACATTGTTTATCTCTGACTTTATTTATCCAAAAGTAGGATGAATGATGATTAAAATCAGTGAACAGCCCATTACACGGGACATCTTGTAGCTTAAGGCCAAACCGATGTTCTCTGTTTGTAGCCCATAAACACACATTATGACATAATCACATTAAACAATAACCACACTGGTTGTCTTCAGGTAGTCACTGGCTCCAGGGGGTTTCTAGAGAACTGAAAGGCGTTCATCATATTTCTACGTTTTCATTGTCAGGATGATGAGTCGTCGTAGCCCATAAAACGTGACAAACAACCCAAAGAGAGCGGCGCCCTCCTGTGGATCCTCTGGGCGTCGCGACGGGAACCTTCATGGACCTTTTGAGCCCTGCAGCGTCTCGGCCTCTCGTTTCCCTCTGAGGAGGTGTTCTGATTGGCTGCTTTTCCTTTTGATCATGTTAACAATGACTCGTCAGCATCAATGTAGTTCTGAAGATTGTAAATTGTTTCACTACAAACTGTCGATTTGATTAGTGGAGAAAATAATCAGCTGATGTATCCATAATGAAAATAATCAGTATATGGTCAAAAATACAGTTCCAAGGAAATTAAAGTTACTCCAAAACCTATTTCTAGGCCTCTGGTCGAAAATGTCCCACCCAAACTAAAAAAGGTGTATCTCTGCAACCACTAGGGCTATTTGAATAATGTTGGCGTTATAATAAAAGAGTATAATGTGAGTTGTGTGTTCAGATGTGTACATATCAGTCTATATGCTACTGGTTATGAGTAAATAAAGAAGTGAATTATACAGTTTGTATAGCAATATCTGCCGTAGAGCCCATATGGCCCATAACGGGTTAAGGAGTTTTTATAGTGTGGTATAAGTATTTTTACTGTATCACATTATTTTACAGTGTAATTACTCACATATGCCAATGGAGGGGAAAATATCAGAATTCTGATTATCTTTGACTGGATTAAATAAAAACTCGTCACAATATCCAGTCACAACATTTATTACAAACATCGACTCAACCGTCTTCAAAATTGAGACCAGGTTTAAAATAAAACGTCAACACATGCATTATAAATGTTTAATAAAAACTCATTAATTTGGTTCACTGTCGGTTAGTCGAAGGCCAGCTATAGTTACGGACCTTTGGTTTCAGCAGTCTGCTGGAGCGCCCAACATCCCATAATGATCCAGTGAACCAACACAAGGTCAGGAGGCGTCTTTAACAGCAGAAGCCGACGTTCTCTCCAGCAGAGCACATAATACTGCAGCGTCAGCACATTTATTACTAAACACATTATTGCACGCTCATCATGTGGACAGTATGTGTGTGGAGGCCGTGGGGCCCTCAGGGGCCCCGAGTGGCCCTCAGGGTTCTCACTTTACAGAACCAGCACGTCACCAGAGACCCTTGCTGAGGACGGCCATGCAGCGAGCTGACGGGGAGACAAGGCGTCAACACAATGAGCTAGTTGGTACTTTAGAGTCTTCTGGATTAATCTCATAGTTACAGCTCACTATGTCATACATTTAACCGTTCACTTAAGGAGCAGGACACGACATTCAGAGCATGATTATGAATACAAACAGCTATTTGATACCTGAGCAGAGAACAAAGTCTCTCTCCCGTGTGTGTGTTGTGTGTGTGTATATAAATAAATGACACGCCGACGGCAGTATTCCAAGATGGCGACGGTGAGCTCTACTAGCTCTGGGCTTCAAAACGTCCGTCACCACGACGAGGTCCACTTCTTATATATGGTCTCTGCCTCTAGTGCACGTTAGTGCATGTTAGTGCACGTGAGCGTGCCCCACCACTCAGCTCTGCATAACGCAGTATTACACACCTCAAAAAGAATCCAAAACACTTCAGATGAAAACTAAATAAATGTTGCCTCGTTTCTAAACGTTGGCTTTAAAGAATCTTTTAATTTAAACCCATTCAAAGTCTCGTTATTGTTATCTGGCAGATGTGAAAGCAATCCACCTCTCATGTCCAAAATATACTTTAACAATCATTCTCAATATCAACATTACCTTTTCAGAACCCTATATCAGTCAGGATTCAGGGAGAGAGGTCGTTCACAGAGAGGAGCTCCTGTTAAGAAGGAGGACTTCCTCTCCCCTATCGTGACCTATGACCACTTCCTGTTGACCACAAGCTCTCTGCTCGACAAAAAATACTCTGAGGAGTCGAACCGGTTGGTGAATCTACTTCCAGCAGCTAACTTTAGTGCAGTCAAAGTTCCTTCAAGTAAAGAGCCGCCCTAAGGCGTGCCGTTACCACAGTTACCGTTAAATAACCCCGGAGAAGGCAGGACAGCTGCTCGGGCCGTTAAGGGAGCAGAGCGTCCAGACACCTCGTCCTCCCTGTTGGGGATGCTGTGAAGACTAAATGTGTCTCGGACCACCAGACGCTTGTCGTGAACGATGAACTGTTACGTCAGCCAACGTTCTCGTCGTTCTAAAAGCAAACGACACGACACGACAGAAAAACAATATGGTCCCAAAAAAAATAACACGTAGCATCTCAGCGGTGATGCAGAGTTTCAGGGTGACGTGTCCCTTTAGATGCGTGAAGCTAAAGGATCTTTCTAGATGGGATCAGCAAGCGGATGTGACGACCCGCCTGGATTTAAGAAACAACGAAAAACATCGTAAAACATAAAAAACAGCATGAACTGAATGCAGGCCCCTCATCCTCCTACTCTTCTTCTTCCTCCTCCTCCTCCTCGTCGTCGTCCTCGTCGTGGCAGTGCGTGATCTCCTGCGGCGCCTGGGGGAAGAAGTGCGGCGGCTGGATCTCGCTGACGGAGCGCGTCAGCTGGTGCCGCTTGCCCTCCATCTCCATCAGGTCCACGTCGTGGCGGTTTCGCGTGGCCAGCGGCGACTCCGTGTCGATGACGCTCACGTGGGCGTGTTCCACCGTCGACTCGTGGGGCATCTGTGAAGGGAGAGTTTAACGGGAAGCCAGGAAGCGAACGAAATGCTCGTGAGGCGTCGGCGCCAGAGGGAGGCTCACCAGCACGTGTGCGGCCCTGAACAGGTAGCTGAAGGGGTAGTACAGCAGGTTGATGAAGGAGGCGGCGTACAGGTCGGCGTAGCGCATCACCTGGGAGGCGAACAGCGTCTGTCGGGAGCCGCTGCGGCACAGACTTCCCATCATGCCGTAGCACATGTCCATGTCGTGGGTCACCTTCTGCAAAAAGGACAAGGCGACTACTTACTGTCATGTTATAACTTCATAACAACAATTAATAACCCACAACTAACGCTCTTTAACAGGTAAAACATCACGACACAACAGTTTGTGACACATAAACAACTTGTAACACTAATAATTGTACATTTATAAAATTCCACCGCCGAACTGCATGCTGGGTAAAGCTCGCCCACTATCACAACAAGAAGAAACTCCGTCGCTACATAAAAAAACGGAAAAGAGCGATGCAGGAGGAACAACGAGAGACCAGAGATGCACCAATACAACTAGACACATATGCAACGCTGATAACTGTGTGGTGTTTGTTATAAATGTACGTTGGTACATAGAGGGTGAAAAGAAGCTGAACATGGAGGGACTTAGGACCCAGAGGAATGTAGGTTACAAAAACAGGAAGCGACAGACTGGAAGACACGTGGCACGAACATTCAGTTGGCCGGCGGTCCTTTTTCGGCGCCAATGAATGCGTTTACTCGAAAAAAATACCGTGATATACCGTGAAACCTCCAGAATCTTACAATACCGTGATATGAATTTTCGGCCACACCGTCCAGCCCTAAGGAGACGGATATTCCCTCCTCAATCCTGAGGATGTTGGCAGCACTTCTATGCGAGAGGAACATCTGTTGTTTTCAATGGGAGTGGAACCTCTTTGAATGATGTGCACAACATTGATGATCCAAGATGGCGACAGCGAAATCTGAAAACCAGAGGCTTCTAAACGGCAGTCCACAAACCAACGGGAGGCGCCAGGACGACTATGTCCGCCTATCAGGTAGAACGGTTTAAACTCCACCAGTTTACTGTCGGCTCAGCTCCGCTGAGCGTTACCAAGAAAATTACCAGCTATGCTAACGGGAACAGCTAAATAAGAACCGATCCAGCGAGTCGATCCAGCGAGTCGAGCCAGCATGGAACGGTTCTGCTATAGCATTTATGCTATTGCATGTCGTGGAAATGCAGAAAAAGATGAGGGACTCTTTCTAGTGAGGTGACTGGTTACTATCTTCCTTTCACTGAGTCCTTGTACCTGTTTTCCTTACTTGAAATGTGTACACTTCCCCTTCCTATCCCTCTCCTCTGAGATACGACCGACTACGCACATCATCACTGTGACCTCCTCCAAACGCGCTGCACACACACAGCGACTAGCCTCCTCGTGATCTCTGGACCACCATGGATCCCTTCTAGTGGACTGGTGGTTACGGAGGAGGCTGTACCTTGATGCGTCTCTGCAGTGAGCTGATGTCGGGCCGCTCGTTGCTGCTGCTGTCCAGATGCCTGAGGATGAAACACAAGTGAGCTGTGACCAGAGGGCTAACGTTCACTGGGCAGAGCAGCAGACCATTACTATTCTCCCAGAAAACTAATACAAGATCACTGTGAGTATCATGGTTTCAACATTCATGAACACAACTGCTCAACTGGCTCCGCCCTCACACCGATGACAGACGACCGCGTGACAGAGATGACGAGGCAGCATTTGATCTTCATTCTCTTTTTATTGGTGAACTTTATAACTAAAATGCTAGGATAAAGTTCCATGTCATGTATGGAGCTAAATCCAGGTCATATGTTTTGTTCATTTGAAAAAAAAGATTTGAACCTGAAAAATCAAGTTTTGTTGTTGAACTTTGAAAAATAATATATTTTTTTCAGTTTTCAGTAACAGATTTTATATTTTAAACTTTCACTCTTTTTTTTCCCCCAGGTTCAAAACTTTTTTCAGGTTCAGACTTTTGGCCTAGATGTGGCGTGGGGGCGTGGTTTCAACTGCAGGGGCGTGGTCTCATGAGTGACAGCTTAACAATGAATGCTGAGAATCAGCCTCAACCCCGTTGCCTTCAGGTAACCTGGGTACCGTGAGCATTATGACTCATTATACCTTCATACAGCATATTCACGGGATTGGCAGTAAACTAAATAGACACACATTTGGCCGATGAAGCGAACAGCTGACCAAACAAAGAGGAACTCACTTGTAAAGCTCTGCAAGGAGGCACTCCAGAGACTGAAGCTCCTCAAATATGGCTGAAAAACATTGTGTTAGGACATTTATAACAGCTTCAGGGTGTGTTGCTGCTACAAACGGTGTTTAAAAGCCGCATGTGGATGTGAGTGATGGTCTGGCCTCACAGCTCTTGTCCGTCCACACGTGCAGCTCCTGGGCCAGCTCTGGGATCACCAGGAACGTCCTCCAGCCCTGCCGCTTCTTGGATTTCAGGATGTCACCGAAAATGTGGTCTCCAATGTAGATGATGTCCTTTCCCTTAGCGCCCAGCAGGTCGCACGCGATGTCGGAGGAACCTGGGAACACGACACGTATTCTTAGGAACGATGCTTTTATAGCAAAGTGGCAGATAGAGCTGAGATTCCACCGCACACTGGGCGTTACAGCTCAAACTACTGAGACCCACACTTCAGCTATTGTTGCTACGAGTCAACTGTCTGACTGCTGCTATTAACGCACACTTGTAAAGTTTCCTAATTTATGTTGTTTATATGCTATATGTTATTTATATGTTGTCTATTTTTTTTTCTAACTGTTTTTGCACTATGTTTATATGTTTTTGCACTATGTTTATATGTTATATGTTGTCTATTTTTTACTTTTTTAACTGTTGCACTAATCACTTTATGTCAGACAGTAGAGAGACATAATTGCAGGTCTTCTTCTGACTTTGACTTTTATTCCCACGTTGCACAGTGTACTTGTTCATAGATATCCATATAAGATATACACTATTAGATATACACTGTATTTACATGTATCTACCATTTTATTTATATATTTCACTGCTTTTGTGAACATAAGACCTTTGGTAAACCAATTTCAAGCATCAAAACGTTTCGTCCACATGAGTAAAGTTATGTTTTCACAAGAGGTATGAAGAATTTTTTCAGCTTTAGGGCCATATTATCTCTTTACACTTGTGCCGTATGACAATTGTGCCTCATTATATAGAGAGCTGAGATTGTTCTGCAATTTTAGATGTGACACATGGGTATATATCAAATATGCAAATGCCTTTAAAAGGTGAATTTAAGAAATTATGTAAAATCGAGAAAAGGCCGAAGACCCTGAAGGGTTCTTAAACCCTTCTGTGTGAATCAGAATCTGCAGATATCTCCTCCTGACACACTTAAGATGGGTGTTTGTGTGAATATTTAAATCATTAAAGCAAATCAGAGGGTTGTGTGTTCACCTCCGGAGTAAACGATGCCGTGCTGGAGGGGTCCCGTGTACGTGCCGATCTTCAGCCGCCCGGAGGTCTGAAAGAAAGCAGGCTGTGGTTACGCTCGTCTCCTCAGTGCCGCCGCTCATCGGATCATGCCGGACGTGTTCACTGTCAAGTCTGTGAACTTTGAGACCGGCTCTTGAGTTCCTCCCCAGAGGACAACTGGAGTCCTGTTAGTTCAGGAGGGAAACACAACTTTCCTGGTTCTGCTGCGTCAAACGAAAAGCTTGGAAAGAACAAAATGAATCGAATAAAGCAGTGATTGTCAACCACTGTGCCGCGAGAGATCGTCAGGTGTGCCGTAGGAAAATGTCCAATTTCACTTAATTGGTCCAAAAAAATACGATTTAGTTGCCGCAAATGATTTTCCATTGTTGAACGTCTGAGCTGCAATATAGTGGCTGGCAGAGTAATATAGAACAGGTCTACACCTTGTTCTGCTATTAAACAGACTAAACGGCCGTATGTTATTGATCTTATCTACACACAGCTTGTCATTTCTGGGTCGCGTCTACAACTCTTCTCTGCTGTGTCGTGCATGCGCTGCACACAGAGAGCGAGAGAGAGCAGCGAGCGTGCTTTTCACAATGAGATTTGCTGCTGCAGCTTTCACTATTTTAAACTATGAGCTCTCACTTTTAAAGCCCAACAGTTCATGTGTTTGCAGGTCAAGACAAACATCCAACAGCCTGCAGCCTGGAGCTCCATAAATGACGTTTCTGACTTTGCATATCGAGAGGCTCTGGAAATATCCTTCAAAAGCCCGAAAAACACATAGCAGTAACAGAGCCTGCACACTTTGTGGTTGTCATTGAAATAAATGAACACCATATTTCCTTTAAGTCAGTATTTATCAAACTGAGGTATTTATTGCAGGTGGGGCGCAAGAGGAAATGCTGATTTTAAATGTTCACCGTCCGCCGTTAATAGGTTACGCTTGCGCGAGTCGCCGATTCTTGTCATTTCGCCACAAGCCGATCTTTATGAGATCTCTGGGAAGTCGGCTTTCTGCTGTTGTGTCTCTCAACATGGAGCATGAATTGAGAGTGTCCATATCAAATATACAACCTCGTTTATAAAAGAGTTGTAGAGGAAATTAGCTCACTGCAGCCACTAATACTGATACAACGTGATGCTCACACATCTGCACTCATTCTGTTTTGTTTTGCAAAAAAATAGCTTATTGTTTTCCACAATACGCTATTTAGTAGTAACTAAATATTAGTTATTTTTTGCATAACTTTATTTTCATTTTTCTAACAAAGTGATCTGGTTTACTTGAAACACTGAATACTCTTACATGCCAGTAGGTAGTGCAATAATTACCTACAATATGCTGTATTATGTTACATTAATAATAATTACCTACCATATATGCTGTATTATGTTACAATGGGACATTAATATTAATTACCTACCATATATGCTGTATTATGCTACAATGTGACATTCTGTAACTTTTTGGGTTGTTGGTGTGCCGCAGGATTTTTTTATTGTAGAAAATGTGCCGCGGCTCAAAAAAGGTTGAAAAACACTGGAATAAAGCAATAAAAGACCAATACTGCAGGGAGGAAAGCAGCAAAACTAACGGGACACTTTCATTGAAATGTGTTTATCCGTCGTTTTAATGGCGACGCTTTGCCCACGAAATATATTCGATCCTTACATCAGGCTGGTCACACACGCTGTAATAACCACGGCCCGAGACACAACACCGTTTTTATTCATTACATTTGATCAATGTGTTAGTAATACTGTGGTGTTTGGTCCATGCGGGCTCCTGTAGTCAGCACACACTCACACACTCACCGTGTCGACCTGCCGCAGCACTGTTCCCTCTCCGAAGAACACCGGCTTACGGGCGTCAACCAGGATCAGGTCAAAGTAGGACTTCCAGGGCCGGTGGGGGGAACCGGGCTGCAACACACACACACACACACACACACACACACACACACACACACACACACACACACACACACACACACACACACACACACACACACACACACACACACACACACACACACACACACACACACACACTCTGAGCCAGGCGGTTTGATTCATATCTATTGACACATAACAGTTATTAAATTGTCGGCGTTACCTTTGGGCCGTGAGGAAAGTCAAACAGGTAGGTCATTATTTTCTAGAAGAAGACAAAAGGGGTTTCATTATTTCAACAACACTTCATTACATCACCTGCATCCTTACTTCACAACAGTAGAAAAGAATGAATACATTATGACGTTAGTCTTCATAACATCCGACTGGAGACTTTCCTCTCACAGGGTTCATAAACATTCTGACCAATGGGCTTCATGACTTTAAACCAAATGTCCATGGCAAACATTTAGTGAAATCTGGGTGTAAACAGTAAAAAGTGAGTAAATATAGTATTTAAACTAACAATGAGAATATAAAGCATATAGTAACCCTTAAATGACACAAATGAATGAGACACTAGTTTGATTAAAAGAATAAACATTTATATAGATGCCTGTATGTATGCCTGCTTATATTTTGAGTCTTTCTTTTAAAAGCATATTAATTATTTCAAACTCAGCGTAAATGAACATCATGAACACATGAATATAACACATTTACATGACTTTTACTAAACTTTTGGGATTTTTACAGGCCTGGAAAAAAACATTTTAAAAAAACTCTGTGACTTTTCCAGGTTTTCCATGAGCAAAAGAACCCTGCAGCTCTCACCTCTGTGTATTTGTAGTCACTGTTGGTGGCCAGAAACACTTTGGCCACTTCATTCATGCGACTGAGGAGGAGAGGAAGCTTTGGCTGCATGGAGGAAAAACAGAACCAACATCAACGACAAGAAACTGAGCGAGCTAAAACACGTCGATCACCACTACAGGCCTGATATATAAAATGTGTACTTACATCCTTTACCACATACTTCTCCAGGTTTTCAACCGTCTTTTCCTTTAAGGACCCCTGTGAACAGGAACAACAACAGTGGTGACTGGGTTTGTCCCCAGTCGACGGGCTTCAGTTGGAAGCAGGGTTCCTGTGGAAAAGTAGATGATTCTACCTTGAAATGAATCCAGTCCACGCCGTCTCTGACATCCTGGAACATGCTCTTATAGGACATGAAAAGGTCGCCATCTTTGAAGCCGGTCTCACAGCTGCAGAGACAGTTAAATTCTGTTATCATGAGATGGAGTTCTGAGAGTCAGAAATGAGGCTGAGAGCTGCAGTGTGAGCCAACATTTTATGATTTAGATTTTTCAAAATAAAAGATTTTCAGCAAGTGTGAAGGATTCATAGGAAATGCGATGCGTTTATCCACCATTTTAAAGCCGCCTCTTTTATACGATTGCCATCAGACAGACAGACAGACAGACAGACAGAGTTCTGGATGGAGCCGTCAGTATAAGGTACCTTGTGTATCTGGAGCAGTGACTGAAGAAATCAACCAGGCAAGCAAAGAGGTAGGTTTCTGAGGAAGAAACAAGACGAGAATCATTGACTGAATATTAAACATGTTTTCAATATGACATGAATATGAATATAAATGATGCATTGATTAATCAGACAAATTCTTTAAAGGTCAAATCATAAATGTTGCCTGAAGCCTGGTGGTAAAAGTGGCAGCCCTCATCGTGCTCAGCTGACATCAAATACCTTCAATGCTTAATGGCATTATACATTCATAATGTAATTTCCTCACCCGGCAGGTTGAAGAGTGTGTTGAGGATGTAGAAGCGCTCCGTGTCTCCACGCTGAATGAACTTGTTGGAGTACATCTCTCTGATGTCCGGTCTGTGCAGAGGCAGCACAGACACCAACAGACACATAATGACAAAGGTCAAACCAGGAGACATGTCTTACCGTAGACACACATGTGTAATTCAAGGCACCATTCAAACAGGAAACTATGGTCTACTGCACATATTCCTTTCTAAGTGTGGTCCCATTGGAGACACCAGAAGGGAAAAAGGACTTCACTTCTTTATGCACGTGCAGTTATTCTGTATTAATGCTCTGAACATTGATTTTCCTACTGTTAAAAACGTATTCAGGAGGTTTTAATGCATACAATGCTCTGGAGCACACGTTGTGTAACATAGGCGTGTTACTGGAAGCTCAGGCACTAGATGTCAAAACCACACGTATGTAGGCCGAAGGTCCAGAACAACGGGGAGGAGGAGCCAATAGCTATAGACCTTCCTATCATGGGATGTTTCACCTGCTTCCTCTGTTGTCAGCGGTCTGTCTGTCTGTTGTCAGCTGTCTGTCTGTCTGTTGTCAGCTGTCTGTTGTCAGCTGTCTGTCTGTTGTCAGCTGTCTTGTCTGTTGTCAGCTCTCTGTCTTGTCTGTTGTCAGCTCTCTGTCTGTCGTCAGCTCTCTTGTCGTCGTCAGCTGTCTGTCTGTCGTCGTCAGCTGTCTGTCTGTCGTCAGCTGTCTGTCTGTCGTCAGCTGTCTGTCTGTCGTCAGCTCTCTTGTCGTCGTCAGCTCTCTATCGTCGTCGTCAGCTCTCTGTCGTCGTCGTCAGCTCTCTGTCGTCGTCGTCAGCTCTCTGTCGTCGTCGTCAGCTCTCTATCGTCGTCGTCAGCTCTCTGTCGTCGTCAGCTCTCTGTCGTCGTCAGCTCTCTGTCGTCGTCAGCTCTCTGTCGTCGTCAGCTCTCTGTCGTCAGCTGTCTGTTGTCAGCTGTCTGTTGTCAGCTGTCTGTTGTCAGCTGTCTGTCTGTCTTGTCTGTTGCCAGCTGTCTGTCTTGTCTGTTGCCAGCTGTCTGTCTGTTGCCAGCTGTCTGTCTTGTCTGTTGCCAGCTGTCTGTCTTGTCTGTTGCCAGCTGTCTGTCTTGTCTGTTGCCAGCTGTCTGCCTTGTCTGTCTGTCTGTCTGTCTGTCTGTTGCCAGCTGTCTGTCTTGTCTGTTGCCAGCTGTCTGCCTTGTCTGTTGTTAGCTGTCTGTCTGTTGTCAGCTGTCTGTTGTCAGCTGTCTGTTGTCAGCTGTCTGTTGTCAGCTGTCTGTCTGTTGTCAGCTGTCTGTCTGTTGTCAGCTGTCTGTCTTGTCTGTTGTCAGCTGTCTGTCTGTTGTCAGCTGTCTGCCTTGTCTGTTGTTAGCTTTCTGTCTGTGGTCAGCTGTCTGCCTGTCTGTGGTCAGCTGTCTGTTGTCAGCTGTCTGCCTGTCTGTTGTCAGCTGTCTGTTGTCAGCTGTCAGCTGTCTGTTGTCAGCTGTCTGCCTTGTCTGTTGTTAGCTGTCTGTCTGTGGTCAGCTGTCAGCTGTCTGTTGTCAGCTGTCTGTTGTCAGCTGTCTGTCTGTTGTCAGCTGTCCTGTCTGTTGTCAGCTGTCTTGTCTGTTGTCAGCTCTCTGTCTTGTCTGTTGTCAGCTCTCTGTCTGTCGTCAGCTCTCTTGTCGTCGTCAGCTCTCTTGTCGTCGTCAGCTCTCTTGTCGTCGTCAGCTGTCTGTCTGTCGTCAGCTGTCTGTCTGTCGTCAGCTGTCTGTCTGTCGTCAGCTCTCTTGTCGTCGTCAGCTCTCTTGTCGTCGTCAGCTCTCTATCGTCGTCGTCAGCTCTCTGTCGTCGTCAGCTCTCTGTCGTCGTCAGCTCTCTATCGTCGTCAGCTCTCTATCGTCGTCGTCAGCTCTCTGTCGTCGTCGTCAGCTCTCTGTCGTCGTCAGCTCTCTTGTCGTCGTCGTCAGCTCTCTGTCGTCGTCGTCAGCTCTCTGTCGTCGTCGTCAGCTCTCTGTCGTCGTCGTCAGCTCTCTGTCGTCGTCAGCTCTCTGTCGTCGTCGTCAGCTCTCTGTCGTCGTCGTCAGCTCTCTGTCGTCGTCAGCTCTCTGTCGTCGTCGTCAGCTCTCTGTCGTCGTCGTCAGCTCTCTGTCGTCGTCGTCAGCTCTCTGTCGTCGTCAGCTCTTTGTCGTCGTCGTCAGCTCTCTGTCGTCGTCGTCAGCTCTCTGTCGTCGTCGTCAGCTCTCTGTCGTCGTCGTCAGCTCTCTGTCGTCGTCAGCTCTCTGTCGTCGTCAGCTCTCTGTCGTCGTCAGCTCTCTGTCGTCAGCTCTCTGTTGTCAGCTGTCTGTTGTCAGCTGTCTGTTGTCAGCTGTCTGTCTGTCTGTCTGTTGTCAGCTGTCTGTCTGTCTGTTGCCAGCTGTCTGTCTGTTGCCAGCTGTCTGTCTTGTCTGTTGCCAGCTGTCTGTCTTGTCTGTTGCCAGCTGTCTGTCTTGTCTGTTGCCAGCTGTCTGCCTTGTCTGTCTGTCTGTCTGTCTGTCTGTTGCCAGCTGTCTGTCTTGTCTGTTGCCAGCTGTCTGCCTTGTCTGTTGTTAGCTGTCTGTCTGTTGTCAGCTGTCTGTTGTCAGCTGTCTGTTGTCAGCTGTCTGTCTGTTGTCAGCTGTCTGTCTGTTGTCAGCTGTCTGTCTTGTCTGTTGTCAGCTGTCTGTCTGTTGTCAGCTGTCTGCCTTGTCTGTTGTTAGCTTTCTGTCTGTGGTCAGCTGTCTGCCTGTCTGTGGTCAGCTGTCTGTTGTCAGCTGTCTGCCTGTCTGTTGTCAGCTGTCTGTTGTCAGCTGTCAGCTGTCTGTTGTCAGCTGTCTGCCTTGTCTGTTGTTAGCTGTCTGTCTGTGGTCAGCTGTCAGCTGTCTGTTGTCAGCTGTCAGCTGTCAGCTGTCTGCCTGTCTGTTGTCAGCTGTCTGTCTGTCTGTTGTCAGCTGTCTGTCTGTCTGTTGTCAGCTGTCTGTCTGTCTGTCTTGACTTTGTCTAACTCTGGCGCATAAACAGAAATGTTTTTATGAATGTCCTCTTATCAAATAAAACGTTCTTATAAAAAAATCCATGGCGCCCAAATGATTTCTCCTCAGGACTTTGGGGATCCTCTGACTTTTCCACTTAGCGCAACCACAAGCTGGACACTCGTGTTTTTAAGTGGCTAGTCACCTAAACTAAGATGATAAACATGTTTACCTACTTAGCTTCAGCCTGTTAGCATCGCTAACAAGCATAGCACGCCTGAAGACGTCTAGTGTAGCTTGGCATTAACTTGCATTATACACCGGTGTGTGTCTGTCATTGTCTGTTGGCGGCTGAGTGGAGGACCTCACCCCCTCACGAAGTTGAACCCGTGCACACACACCAGGATGTTCCCGTAGGAGTCCACTTTGAGCAGGTTGCCGTACATGGTGTCGTACACCAGGCCTCTGGGAGGAAGAGAGAGACACAGAGTGAGGACGTGATCCCCCATCATGCACCGCTTCAGGAGAGGAAGCAGGTCTAACCTGGTGGGGAAGGACGGGTCGTAGACGAAGTTGAGCAGCTCCTGTGGATAACCGATGGATACCAGCCGCTCCACCGTCAGGTCGAAGCCCATGGACTCGTACTCGGGGGATTTATACACTGGACAGAGAGGGAGACAAAAACACAACGACCAGACAATATCGTTAGCTCATATGCATATGAAGCATTTCCCTCAAAAACTTTGTCTTTTGTAAGTGGAGGTCGCTTCAACCGAATATTTTCATTCATTCAATTTATTGTATAGCTCAAAAATCAGGAATTACTAATTTGTATTACAAAATATTAAAGTCGATAATGACGGAATTTTTCCAACCCTGTTAAACGTCAGACCCTTTAAAGCCAGAGAGGGTTTCATATACAGGGTTCATACACATTCTGACCAATGGGTTTTCAGGACTTTTAACTAAATTTCATCACTTTTAACCAAATTTCCATCACTTTTAACCAAATTTCCATCACTTTTAACCACATTTCCATCACTTTTAACCAAATTTCCATGATTTTAAACAAATTTTCCATGACTTGGAAATAACCATTTTAAAACTCCATGACTCTTCCAGGTTTTCCATGAGTGTAAGAACCCTGCCTTCACAGACATTGTGCAGCTGACTCTCGTGGATCAAAGCCGTCCACAAGCACAGGACACACATAAACACATGGCTCGTAGCGCAGCCCCCTCCTCCCATTGTGGTGGGTTACATGTCTTGAAGGCCTCCAGGCCAGAAATATATCTTCACACACGGTAGGACAGGAGCAGCTTGGCTTACAGAGCGCTGCAGCGAGACGGCCAGAGGACCCTCAAGGACCCTCAAGGACCCGCTATTTTTACACTTCCACCCCGAGACGTGCAGCAGAAGTCTTTCTTCATGGCGCAGGACAGACAGACAGACAGACACAGTATCAATGCAATAAACACACAGGACACTCACCTGCCAGGGTGTAATCCATATCAAATCCAAAACACTTGATCTTCTCCATGGCCAAGCTTCGGTTGACAAACACTCTGGAAGAGAACAATGTTTGGGCAATCAAGACACGGCACAGAGTTCAAATTAAACGCGGCAGTGAAGAGGAGGAGACGAGCCAGTCAGGTGGAACAGTTCAGAGTTACAACTCAAGAGCAGCCATGACTGACAACACTTTCTTGAGGTCAGGTTTTGATGCATGGCAGACAGTGAACGACCATCAGTCACTTAAAAACAACAACAACAACAACAGACATGCAATCCTACTGGTTATTTATAGCAGGGCTTCTGAAATAGAAAACCTCTCAGCCTTCTGCTTCCCCTTCAGATGGGGCTATCAAATTAAAACATAACTGCTTTTTTTTGTTTTTTGTAAGCTTTAAAAAAAGAACTGGGCAAGTAAAAAATGACAAAGCTGCAGAGGCTAAGCAAAGTAATCAGACCTCCTCTCTAAAAAAAACGGAAGTAAGATTACAAAATGTCGAAAAAGCGGAAGGGTTTTAAACATTCAGGCCGATGAGGCAACCTGCAGACGTGCTAAAGTAAAGAAACGCTCAGCAGTGACTCACATCCACAGTGATGAGCAGCTCACACAACAACACAGCCCTGTCTCACTTCTCTTACATCTGACTTTAATCTGTGGCTCTACTCAGACTGCACTCCGTCCTCAAGCTTCCATTCAGATGGTGTGAGGATGACGTCAGCTGGACGGTAACAGATGAGGATTTAAAAAAGAAGATGCAGGAGCAAAAAAAAGGGAGAAGCAAACAGAAGGAGCTCACACTGAGCAATCACAAGGAGCAGCAGCCGCTTCCACAGAAACAGCCGGGTCAGCGTCAGTGTGGAGGATGAAGGATGGACTCACAGGACGCACAGCACAAACAGAAGGTCATTGGGTCGGTGCTCGCTGTGTGTTCTGAACAACAGAAGGGTGGCATACCTCAGTGCAGGATGGTTTTGAGTCAGATCCCTTGGAAAGCTTTGTAATAGAGAATACATGTAGTGTTACGGCTGGCTTCAGTCTACATGGCTCTGTGTGTCAGTGAAAGATTCTACGGGGTCGTTCATGTGTTTCATCCATTCATCCGAGGTGCTAACTGTCCAGCCTGCTGTTACTAAGCAACCAAAATATCTGCAACCTACAATGACGATACCCGCCAGCTCCGATTGGTTGTTCCTCGTCACATGACAGTAGGGCTGGGCGGTATGGGCAAAAATTACTATAATCATGATTAAAGTTATAACCATGACTAAAGTTATAACATGACTAAAGTTATAACCATGACTAGTTAAAACCATGACTATAATCATGATTAAAGTTATAAACATGACTAAAGTTATAACCATGACTAAGGTTAAAACCATGACTAAAGTTAAAACCATGACTAGTTAAAACCATGACTATAATCATGATTAAAGTTATAACAATGACTAATTAAAACCATGACTATAATCATGATTAAAGTTATAACATGACTAAAGTTATAAACATGATTAAAGTAATAACCATGACAAAAGTTAAAACCATGACTATAATCATGATTAAAGTTATAACATGACTAGTTAAAACCATGACTATAATCATGATTGAAGTTATAACCATGACTAAAGTTAGAAACATGACTAGTTAAAACCATGACTATAATCATGACTAAAGTTATAACATGACTAAAGTTAAAACCATGACTAGTTAAAACCATGACTATAATCATGATTAAAGTTATAACATGACTAGTTAAAACCATGACTATAATCATGATTAAAGTTATAACCATGACTAACGTAATAACCATGACTAAAGTTAAAACCATGACTAGTTAAAACCATGACTAAAGTTATAAACATGACTAAAGTTATAACCATGACTAAAGCTATAACCATGACTAAAGCTATAACCATGACTAGCGTTATAACCATGACTAAAGTTATAACATGACTAAAGTTATAACCATAACTAAAGTTATAACATGACTAAAGTTATAACTAAAGTTATAACATGACTAAAGTTATAACCATGACTAAAGCTATAACCATGACTAAAGTTATAACATGACTAAAGTTATAACATGACTAAAGTTATAACCATGACTAGTTAAAACCATGACTATAATCATGATTAAAGTTATAACCATGACTAACGTAATAACCATGACTAAAGTTAAAACCATGACTAGTTAAAACCATGACTATAACCATGACTAAAGTTATAAACATGACTAAAGTTATAAACATGACTAAAGTTATAACCATGACTAAAGCTATAACCATGACTAAAGCTATAACCATGACTAGCGTTATAACCATGACTAAAGTTATAACATGACTAAAGTTATAACCATAACTAAAGTTATAACATGACTAAAGTTACAACCATGACTAGTTAAAACCATGACTATAATCATGATTAAAGTTATAACCATGACTAAAGTTATAACATGACTAAAGTTATAACCATGACTAGTTAAAACCATGACTATAACCATGACTAAAGCTATAACCATGACTAAAGTTATAACATGACTAAAGTTATAACATGACTAAAGTTAAAACCATGACTAGTTAAAACCATGACTATAATCATGATTAAAGTTATAACCATGACTAATTAAAACCATGACTATAATCATGATTAAAGTTATAACATGACTAAAGTTATAAACATGATGAAAGTAATAACCATGATTTTCCATGATTTTTCCATGATTTTCCCTGTGAAAGGGTTTTTACTATCTTTTTGGGGGAGATTTTCCTTATCCGATGTGAGGTCCCGGGACAGGGATGTCATGTGTACAGATTGTAAAGCCCTCCGAGGCAAACTTGTATTTGTGATGTTGGGCTATACAAAATAAACTGAATTGAATTGAATTAAAGTTAAAACCATGACTATAATCATGATTAAAGTTATAACATGACTAGTTAAAACCATGACTATAATCATGATTAAAGTTATAACATGACTAAAGGTATAACCATGACTAAATTTATAACCATGACTAAAGTTGTAACATGACTAAAGTTATAACCATGACTAAAGTTATAACCATGACTAAAGTTATGACCATGACTAGTTAAAACCATGACTATAATCATGACTAAAGTTATAACATGACTAAAGTTATAACATGACTAAAGCTATAACCATGACTAAAGCTATAACCATGACTAGTGTTATAACCATGACTAAAGTTATAACATGACTAAAGTTATAACATGACTAAAGTTATAACCATAACTAAAGTTACAACATGACTAAAGTTATAACCGTGACTAAAGTTATAACCATGACTAAAGTTAGAACATGACTAAAGCTAGAACCATGACTAAAGTTATAAACATAACTAAAGTTACAACCATGACAGGTGTGTAGCTCAGACCGCTGCGTCTTCAGAGGTGAACATTATATTTTGCTTCCTGCTGAAGAGCGACAACAGTTGTTACGGCTATGCATCGGTATGACGGTATAGGAAAAATGTATACCGTATAGAAATTTGAAACCGGTATACTGCCCAGCCCTACATGACAGTGCGTGGCGGGCGCAGCCGCATTCTAAAAGTTAAACTTTTTATCCCGGGAATAGGCGCTTGAGCACATCTACAGCGATGGATTTGAGGGGCGCAAAGAATGCAACATGTGAACGGCCTCCGTGTAAACTCGGTCCTCAGTTACACCCCAACATCAGCAGTAACATCGGCCTCCAGTACCTGCTATTGATATTGTGTTAAAATCTCCCACGTACAAAAACATAGACACATCGGACATTTCAAAGCATTGCTTTGTATGGACTTTATGGGACCAGCACCCCGTTGTATGCATCCAATGTATCTGATCTAGGTTTCTTATTGGTTTGCTTTCAGCTTCCCAGGTTCCTTAAACTGAACTTCAGGATCGGTCTACTGCAGGAAGCGTGCGCTTTTATTTTGGATCATAAAAATGGAACATGAGAGAAAAGGAACTACCATGCACTGCTTAAAATGAAGTTGCTCTTAGAGCTTCGTCACGTGATCGAGCTCACGGGACGACAGCAAAAAAAAAAAAAAAACAGCTTGTTCTGAAGCTTTCAGGCAAATCACACAGTCTTCAATCAAGTGTCAACAGCGATACTAATCCAACACTTTTTGTCTAATTCTGCAGACATCTCCTCACTGTTCACCAGCTGTCCATTCTGTGTGTGATGAACACAAACATCCATTACATTACATTTACATCCAGAGTGAATAGAGAACGAATTAGTGGCTCGCACCAACACTCCAGCCAATAAGCAACATGGGAGACTCCTAAAGCTGTGGGACAGTACATCTGGAAGAGGGGATTTGATTGGCTGTTGAGTTAAGAAATTAACAATTACTCTCCAGAATCTCTGACTCCAACTTGTAGCCAAAGCGGACGGGTCGGTCCTTGAAGTGCTCAGAGATATGGAAGCTCCAACGTCTACAGTCCTAAGATGACAGAGGACGGGATCATGTGATTTGGTTGAAAGCAGCAGAACTTAGCATCTTGAGTGGAGATTGTTTTTGGAACTTAAAGGGTATCCTGTGGAGTTTCCAGCACTAGTAAAGCTATGGAGTATGTTATTTTGTGTCTACGGCAGTGTTTTCCATTATTTTCCTGGACTGTGGCAGCAGAGTCAAATTCAGTGTTTCCCACAAGATCCTGAGAGACTATGGTGGACCTTTAGAAACCAATTAAAAACATACCTGCTTACAATGGCGGTTGGTTGAATACATGCTCTGAGCTGCTTTTTATTTATTTATTTTCATTTTATGTTACTTATATATTTTACGGAAAGACACAAGGAAACCGCATCCTTGATGCTATGAACACTGTAGCATGACTAGCTCCATAGACTGAATTTAAAGGTTTATGTTCATAATACATTTTTTTTAAATGACAAATGTGTTTTGTCATTTGTTCATGTTCTCCATGAACAAAGCCTGATCCTTTAGTTCTACTTTAAGTGGGTTCCTTTCTGCTCCAATGTTTCTGAAAGGGGTTTTATCATCAATATGAAGCATTGTTAATGCTCTGCGAAGGCTACTACATACTGAACACACACACACACACTTGTCCAGAAGGTGCCTGGTCCTGGTTTAGGACTTTAGCAGGACCCTTTTCCCTGGTCATAACGAACACGCACCTGTGGTGAGCTTCACGCCGATACTTCTTCATGGCCACGCCGTCCATGTTGGCCGGGATGTCAGCATACTTCTGCAGACGGTCACTCCATGAGGTCGTCATCGTGGACCGGGAGAAGAGTTTCTGTTAAACCCAGAACCACACACACACACACACACACACACACACACACACAGACACACACAGACACACACAGACACACACAGACACACACACAGAGAAAGTTTACGGTGGTTTACCGGAACAGATAGCTCAACCTTCAACTATTAGCTAACGTTAACCACGTTGGAAACCTACATTTTAAAATCCGGTTGCCTTATAGAGGCGATTATCTTCCATCAAAACAGATGCAGAACTAAGAGTTTGATGACACTAGATATTATTATTATCATTATTAATATCCATTATTATTAATTGAATCAACTGAAGACATTACACGATCATTAATGTCAGTATTTTAAGTGGATTTTTAACAAAAAACTGTCCGGACAATGAAATGATTAATAATAAAATATATTCAGCCGATGCTGAAGAACCCTACCAGTGTTCTAGTACCGTGACGTCTCAGCTCAGTATATAAAGTAATCTTAGCTCAGTATATAAACTAGTCTCAGCTCAGTATATAAACTAGTCTCAGCTCAGTATATAAACCAGTCTCAGCTCAGTATATAAACCAGTCTCAGCTCAGTATATAAACTAATCTCAGCTCAGTATATAAACTAATCTCAGCTCACTATATAAACTCAGGAGGTAAACTCAGTATATAAACTCATTATATACATTCAGTATATAAACTCAGTATATAAACTCAGGAGTTAAACTCAGGAGTTAAACTCAGGAGTTAAACTCAGTATATAAACTCAGTATATAAACTCAGTACATAAACTCAGGAGTTAAACTCAGGAGTTAAACTCAGTATATAAACTCAGTATATAAACTCAGTACATAAACTCAGGAGTTAAACTCAGTATATAAACTCAGGAGTTAAACTTAGCTCCTCGTCCCCTCTGCAGTGTAACTTGAGTCTCTCTGTTGTGTTCTCCATCTTCTCCTCAGACAGCTGGACCGTTAGCTCTGGTTAGCTTAGCATGCAAACCACTTTATTACTTTATACTTTATACTGTATTAACTGCCAGCGTCACGGAGCTGTAGCCGCTCTCCATGTTGAATAAAGAACTCGGTACGTGACGACAAGAGGACGACGACACCAGCGCTACTCACGTTATGGTTCACTGCGTCTTCTTCTTCTTCTTTTCATCTTCTTCTTCTGCGTCTGCTTCTGCTCCTTCTTCTTCTTCGCGGGCTGTATTGGCGGCCTGTCGGAGCTTTATCGCCACCAACTGTAGAGCTACAGGATCTACTTCAGGCTTCCGAAGACAGTTTTCCATGAGGGAAGATTGTTTTGAGGTCCATAGTATCATAACCGTCTCACGTTTATATATTTAGGACCCACAGGTGACACGGTGAGTGTATGAATTAATTCTGAATTATTTAGCTATATCTGAAATAACAACATAAAAATGTTTATGTTGACCTTTTTAGTCAGTGTAAATCCTCATGGCTCTGCAGATTTGTCCAATAATTGAGCACCAATTGCTTTTTTCTCAGAGAACGTCCAGCTGAGGTTCTGACCCACAACACACATGTTCCTGAGTTCTGTGTCACCTTGTAGGGACGAGCACGCACCTGATCCAAGAGCAATGCAACCACAACCTGACCCGAGGAAACAAGAGACAGATGCCTTACCCTTGTGCAGTAAGAATCTGTAGTCCTAACATCTACTTCCAACGTCCAAAGGGGTAAAAAAAAAAATGTCCGCCTTCACTAAACCTCTCAAATGAAGCTGCTTTAATTCAAAACCTGAATCTATTTTGCACGAAGAGACAACCTGTAATCACCCTACACTGTGTGGATATATGTCTACCTTGTCACTGTTGAGAGAGGAAACACAAAGGGAAACATTCTTGAACTTGTTTGGCAACAAAGTTATTTATTCTCATGTTTGTTTGTTTTTGTTTTGTGTGTTTTATTCAGTCAATCATTACAATACAATACAATATTCTATGTAATATACAAAACAGAAAGACTGAAAAGGTATAGGTAGAAGCAAAAATGCTGATAAATTCCTATGCTAAATTATTATAATCAATTAAATCAGATAATTAATTCGAAATAAAGAAAAAATAAAATATATACATATACATACATCTTCCACATACATAGATTTCATTCACACTTGTAACCCTCAAAAATTGTTTTATAAATAATCCTTTTGAAAACCAAAAATGAGTTGACCGTTCTTACATCCATTTTAGCTTTGTTCCATAACTGAACTCCTACAATAGAAATACATCTTTTAATCCCTTTTTTAGCAATGAGGAATTTAAAATACTCATCTTTTAGAAGCACAAGGTGTGGAAACAACATCAATAAATTAGCCTGACGTAAGGTAATGAACAGAAATGTGAGGACCTGGTTCAGTCTATAATGCATCATAAACACTTATCATGTTCTGCTTATAGCACCATAGTTATGAGCACTCATAAATATTAAAACACATTATAAAGCCACTCATAAGCACTGATAAGGTCATAATGCTTCATAATCGCTGTTCACTCACACTGACTTTATTGCAAGGCCATGTCTGAAATGCATTAAAACCACACGCATACAGATTCTAACACAAGTATGTTTATGTTGCATATTAGACACGGGCATCATAAAAAACGTGCTCCCCATGAGTCCGTCAGCTGTAATCAGGACATGTGGGCAGTGTTCTCGTCTGCGTGGACGTTGTACTTATACATTATACATTTTTACAGTTTTTTACAGAAGTGTTGCCCCTGAGACGTCCGCCTGGCTCCAGCAGGGAGGAGGAGGGACGCTGCCTCTCACTGCATTCACCAGGAAGCCAGTGTGTGTCTTTCAGTGCGTTTTTATTTCTGCTGCGTTGATGCTTTGAGGGACTTTAGAGGGAAAGTCGTCCATTTTTAAGTTGAATTTACAGCTGTTTGTCTGCTGTTAACCTTTTAACTCCATCCATTCAGCTAAATACTGAATATCTCCTAAACCCCAAGGTATATTTGAATAATTTAAAAGCTATAATATACAGAAAACCCTTGTGAATATAGATAATACGTTCATATGTGTTAGTGGTATATTATCAGGACATTTTATTATATCGTAACTATATTAATGAATGCTGAATTTAATGGACTTATATTGACTTGTAAGGCCAGGATGTGCCGTTTTTGTGTTGCTGTATGACACCAGAGGCCCTGTTTGGACTGGTTGCGCTTGGGAGATCGACGAAGAGGTCGTACAAAGGGCTGACTCTCGGGTTAAGAAGGTTAAATTTAAAGTGGCGGATAAGACAACACGAGGGTTAAAGCAGTCTCCTGCTGCTCATCCCTCAGTTCCACACAGCTGGACGACCTCTAAGAGGTGTGGAGGCAGCACACGCTTCATGGTGGCACCGACACGGTGTTATAATTCACTGAGACCGTGGATGAAACGCCGTCTCAGCAGATGCTGGATCAGTGAATGTATAAACTCTAACATAGAGGGAAGAAACACTGTTCACAGTAGTAACAATGCTGGTGGTATTAAACACAAGGTTTATTCTGGAAGTCCAGAGGTGAAACAGTTTGTCAGAGGTGGAAGATGTGAGGCGTCCCTGGACCCGTATCCTCGCTATCCTCTGATAAGACGGTGTGCTGTCGTAGGAGAACATCATTTAGACTCAAGGTTTAAAGAAGGGAGCTGGAAAAAAAAAGGACTGGCAGCACTTTAACTTCTGAGATCATGGAGAGAGCAGCTGGGCACAAGGATGAAGAGAAACAGGAAAATGATTAAAAAAAAAAAAAACATCCCTTGTGTCGATTGAAGAAGAGCAAACACATGATGAGTGAGGAATTTAACAGCTGGGATGAAGGCGTCTGAGATGGAGGGACAGGTGCAATATCGCAAGAACATAAATATATATATATATATATATATATATATATATATATGTATATATATATATATATATATATATATATATATATATATATATATATATATATATATATATATGTATATATATATATATATATATATATATATATATATATATATGTTTAGCTCTTCACTTCACAGATGTTGCACTAAAAGGAATCAGAAATATATTCATTTATTTAAAAAAAACGATTTCAAAGATGAAATGAAGAAGTGATCCTGCAAAACGCAATTAAATACGATGAGAGGAACATTTCAAAACATAAAACAAAAATGTAAAAAGATGTCAAGCGCATCAATCTGACAAGAGAAACATGAGTCTGTTCAGTTGAGATTGTTCTCTTAAGTTCTGTTTACAAAGTCAAGAAGAGTTTTGAACCTCATATTCACAAAGGTCTGTAATATTTGTTCATTTCAAACTCAGCAGTTTGATCTGTATAATTCAAGAACAATACATATACATGTAGGCATTTTTACAGTTTAACAAGAAAACAACCTTCAAAAGTAAGAAAGACTATAATAAATTAGCCATGCATCTGGCCAAGTGGGCCATAAAGAAAGAAAATAAATAAGAAAATAAAGCCATCAAAACAATCATGCAACACTTCAAAAGCATCGTCAGTCAATCATGTCAACCATGAATTCAGTCCAACATACAGATGTTACAAAAAATGATATTCAGGGAGTTCTATTCACCGGGTTTCATTAACTTAGTTTTAAACTTTTATATTTGGGGTTGCATCTTGGCTTTCTGAGAGTCTTTTATAGAGGCAGCTAACCCACTGCTTCGGCCCCTTTACTCTATATGTTCCTCTAGCGATGGAGAGCCAACATGATGATGTATGCAGATGACACGGCACTGTTTCATAGCACTGTTCAAACAAAGATCAACCAGTAACATCCTGAATCACGAGAGAGAGTCTTGGAGGAAAGTCAACAGACGAGCCCTGAACATTTACAGAGCTACCAACTCTCACGGTTTCGCCGTGTGACACACGCTTTTGCATGTTTTCACACGCACTCACGCCACACAACCAATTTCTCACGGCAAAAAAAAAATCTGATTTTGGGCCGAGGCGCGTTCGTTCCTTTTCAAACTCCCTGACGATAGATGGCTCATCTGTAAACCTATTCGCTGCATAGACATCCTATTTACCCCAAAGAGTCCCGAAGTTAGCAACAGAAGAAGATTTTCAAACAGACACAACCGCGGGAGAAACTCAGGAGGAGCAGAGACTAAGGCAGACCTGGGCATCTTACGGCCCGCGGCTCTCCCAGTCTGGCCCGCGTGAGGTCAATCAAAAATGAAAAATAAGTAAATAAGGTGCACGCCATGAATGCAATACAAACGGCACTGCTTTTACTTTAGAGGCGATTTATTCATGTGTGCGCGCGCTTACGCAGCCTCACTACGGGCAGTGTTGCCGACTTGGAGACTGAAGTGAAAGCGTATTGTTCTGCAGTTTCTGCCGTGAGACCCCCGCCTCCCAAGGAGCCTCGCGCTGCAGTCTCCGCCTTCAGATTGAAAATTAATCGCGCAAAGCCGCTGCGGATCTGACCTGCGGTCTGATCCACTATGGCAGAGCACTTTAATGCCGTGTTCACACCGGACGCGGTGCGAATTTGCGGTGCGACCAGTTTACATGTTAAGTCAATCCACAGACGCGCTGCGGCGCGTATTTGCGAATTTGCTGCGAGATAGATGCGTTGGAGGCGGTGCGAACAGAACGTTTGACCTGGGGCGAACAAAGCGAAGGACGCGGCGCGAATTCGCGTGAGTTGAATTATCCCAACTCTGGCGGAGAAATCGCGTGACGCAAAATTGCGGCAGCCAATCAGCGTTGAGAATCAGCGTCAAAATCTCACTCCAAGGTTTTTTGAAAAGTTGGCAGCTCTGCATTTATCAAACTAAAAGTATTGTGTTTTGGCTCTAGGAATCAGCTTATTGGTGACCATCTGACAGATGGGAGACCACATGACTATCGATGTGACTGAAATAGGAAGGGGCATAGCATGGCTCCAACATGCTACACTTATTTAACATCCTCTGTTATTTGTCAGGTATGAGAGTTATAAAGACATTAATAAACCACAACTACCGTAAAAGTCGGGTTACAAGCCGCAGCAGCTGCTAGCTCCCCGCTACTGGTCGCGTCCCCTCTGCCTGAGTCGGGTATCGAGCTGGGGCTGGTCCCGCTACCTTCGGTGGTTGTCGGGTAGCTAGCGGAGAGCTAGCAGGAGCTCTAGCTGGCTACAGTGGGGAGCTAACGGGAACACTGACCGAAGGTAGTAGCGGCTTGTAACCCGACTTTTACGGTAGTTGAAAACCCTCCAGGGCTCAACCACAACATATCACACATGCTCTCTGGCCTGGTGTAGTCTCAGATTAAAGCTAAACTCCACTCAAGCCGACTCCTCTTTTTTTTAGAAATGTGGAGTTTAATCAGACACTTGAACATTTATTTCAACCAAGTACCAAAACAGATGCAACAGACACAACCGTCACACAAAGAATGCTGGCTCAGGTCACCTGATACCTCCAGCCCCGAGATCAAACCTCCTCAAAAGCAATCTCATTTAATTAGATAATAATAATATAATATCAGTTTAATCACAGCTCAAAACTCATAACTTGTACTGGTAACAAACAATTAAAGGCTCAGCGAAGGCCACTGAGCATTTGACTACAACTGCATTGCCTTTGTGGATTCCTGATCCTTGTGTGAAGACGTTATTGACGCAAAACGTATGTCGTCTCTGATATCCACCCTTCAGTCTGACTGTACCCTGTGTCTGACTGCACTGTTTTCACTGGATGTTTTACGTCATGTTCTGTGTGTATATTGTTTTGTCCTCTGTGGCGACCCCAGGGAGATTAGCGACGGCCAAGGCGTCAGCTAGCGGGGATCCAGTAAATAGACATCACCAGCTCATCCGCATCACACCATCAACCCGACACACACGTGCAGCGTGAGCGTGAAACTCAGCAGCTCGTCCTCAGGGACACTGCGGGGCCCGAGCAGCTGTTTGGCCTTCGGGCCGCTGATAACGTCGTCTCTCCGCTCTTTATCACGGGGAGGAGCCGAGGATGAAGCAAAGGCCCGTCTTTGTGGAGACAATATTCTTTTAATGTAGACCTTCCAGCACATTTAATTCCCTGCTCCCTGGCTCACGCGTGGTGGCGCAGCGCCAACACGTCTTTGTTGTCTGAGATGAGTGTGGAGACGCTGCGGGGGAATGTAAACAGTTCATAGATTACCGCCATGAAACGTCCCCGGTTGATTACTCACAGCAATGTTGTGTGTTACAAACTTTCTTTATCACACCGTAGATTAGAAAATATTGTCAACACTCAAGAAAACTATTTCTGTAACGTTCTTAGCTGAATAAATCCGGCTCTGAATGATACTGTGTCTGAGAGAAAACAGCCTTATGCCGTGTTCACACCGGACGCGAAATTTCGCGCCGCGTCCACCGCGGAAGTTTACTCGCGTGAGTGAAACGAGGGTGTTCACACCAAACGCGAAAAATCGCGGCGCGAAGGGGGCGTGGCTTAGCTCTGTTGCATTTCCGCTATCGACCATGGAATAAATAACCACTAGTTCTGCTTTATAATTGTTGTGGAAGTCCCAAACATGTCGGAACATGAAACGCCCTCGTATTTGGGTTCATAACATCATCCGTAGCCGCACACAGCTCGGTGAATTTCACCGACTCCTCCAGGAACTGCATCTCGCGTATCTCCGTAAAACGATACCGATTATGCCATCCACCATGGAAATAACCACCAGTTCTGCTTTATACTTTTTGTGTAAACTCCACATATGTCGGAACATCAAACTCCATGGTGTCTGGGTTCATAATATTATCCGTAGTCCCACAACAGCGTCTCAATGAAGCCGCTACCAGCGCTGGTTCAGGCGGAGCAGCAGCAGTTTCATTCAGCAACGGGGAGATGGCGGTGGTGACGGGCGCAGCTTCTCAACGCTGATTCTCAACGCTGATTGGCTGCCGCAACTTTGCGTCATGCGATTTCTCCGCCAGAGTTGGGAGAATTTAACTCACGCGAATTCGCGCCGCGTCCTTCGCTTTGTTCGCCCCAGGTCAAACGTTCTGTTCGCGCCGCCTCAAACGCGTCTATCTCGCCGCGGCGCGAATAAATCGCCAATTCGCGTCGCAGCGCGTCTGAGGATTGACTTTACATGTAATCTGGTCGCGCCGCAAATTCGCGCCGCGTCCGGTGTGAACACGGCATTATGGATTTATGTCTCGAAAATATACGTGAAATGAGCATAACCTCTGAGCAAGTCACGGGGAATCCAACATCCCTTATCACTTGACACTTACACCCCAACACTTAACACCCCAACACTTAACACTTACACCCCAACACTTATCACATATGTGTTGTTATATGTACAGATTGTAAAGCCCTCTGAGGCAAACTTGTATTTGTGATGTTGGGCTATATACAATAAACTGAATTGAACTTACATCCCAACACTTAACATCCCAACACTTACATCCCAACACTTACATCAACACGTCACGCGACCGTATTCATTTCACAGCTTTCTTTTGAGATCAGGTTCCTTTAAAATCAAAAACATGTTGCATGACCCGACAAGTCAACCAGGTAATAAACACTGACATGTGGGTTTTGATGCAGTTCTTTCCACTGGTCTGAAGACAGACATGTTAAGAAAGCTAAATAGACAGAATGTTTTTAGAAGTAGGTTTATTTTCAAAGTGGAACACAATAGACAGCATGTGGTACAGCATGTGGTTCAGCACGATGCCGCCGCCCCCCCTCCCCTCCCGCAGGGATCTGCTCCATCCTTGAACACAAGGGCAGTGTTGCTGCCAAACCTTCCCCAATAAATCATATGAGCTTTATCAAATAAATTAATTTACACACAAAGACATCCTGAACCACACGTCCAACTTCAGGGTTCAGACTTCCAGATCTGTATTTTAAATGTGAAAGGTTATGAATATGGTTATCATTTCATATCCACGACCTGTATCATCAATGCTTTAGCTGCAGCTAGAAGCTAATCTAATACAATTGTAATAAAGAAGTTATGCTTTAGTAAAGGTGTGCATTTGATCCTTTATGACTCTACCACTCTATAGCAGTCAAGTTTAATATTGATGGAGCCAAAATGACACAGAAAACATATTCAATAGATATTAATGCAATACAAATGATTAAAACATTTCATATAACTCAAGACGAATAACATTCAAGGTTACTGCGGAGTAATTCTAAATCCAGAGCAACTCTAGATGTATTTATGCAGATTTTTTTAAATATCGCATTATAAAAGCTCAATGGAACCAGCTAAAGTTGATTAAACTTCCTCAATTGCGGAAAAATAAAATAGTTTCTAGAGCTCCCTTGAGGTGGTCCTTGATTTTGTCAAAAAGAGTTAAAGTGATGAATTAATTATCATTATTAATCTGTCAAATAAATTCTGTCGTAGCGAACATTTAACTCACATGACGATTAGCTGCTTCTGACGGGGTCTTTTGGATATTTCCATAACCTGCAGGTGACGGTCTCTGTCTCCGGATGTCATAAAAACACGACCCCAAGAGCTGATGAGAGAACAGAGAACCGAGACCCGAAGGCCCCCCAAACTTATTCGCTCCAAACCAAATGTGACTAATTTGCCTTTTTGCTTTTTTTGGAGAGTCGACTTTTAAAACCCACATTATTCGCTTCGACAATTGAATTGAATGGCTCTTGAGAGACTTCCTCCACGCGGCTCTCAACATGGCGACGGCCGAGCAGGGCGGCTAACGGTGCTAACTGTTAGCGTCGGGGATGACACCGTCAACTGTAACCGCCATATAAGGGGCGACAGGATACTTCGTGGTGCATAGCGCCCCAGGTCACCGGCCAGCAGTGCGGTTGGAAGTAGAAACATGGCGTCTCATCCTGGCGGTGGAAAGGGCGGGGCGCATCCCGCTGCTCCGTCACTTCAGCAGGTGCCTCAGCTGGTCCTGCAGGTTTTTAGAGTGCTCCACGCTGGAGGATAGAAAAGAATTCAGTGCACGTCACCGGTTTGTGTTATGGCTTACTGATGAGACAGTGATCAGCTGAAGCAAAAACAGAGTGTTGTGTTTAGACTTACTTCTTCTGGATGGCCTCCTGCCTGAGCGACGGACAGACAGACAGAAACTCTTAATATTCTCTTCCAATTTGAGTAAAAGTTCATTTTGTAGTTTCACGTACTCACAAACAGCTGATTGATACTCACTGATATTGTAGATGTGTGGTGATGATGGACATCTTCCTCAGACTCTGGAAGACAGACAGTAACAGTCTAGACCAACGAGGGCAGATAACTTCCTACGACAGCACTTTATTTTCTTGTATGATGGAAAGGAATCTTTCCGTCGTGACACTCTTTGGGATGTTCATTTAACTCTTTAGTTTGTAAAAGAAGTGTGTCCAGTATGTTGTCCTCCCAAGGCATGCTATATATATATATAATCTGGGGTATATATATATATATATATATATATATATATATATATATATATATATATATATATATATATAAATATAATATTTTTATACTTACATCCTCAGAGTGCAGGATGGCGTCCTCCTGAATGACCATATTTCTTGCTGCTTGACCAAGAAGCTGGAAGAGACGTTAGCAACCGTGAGTCATTTAGGGCCCGTTTACAGGACCAATATAAGCTGCCAATCATCATCATCAATAGATCTGAACTATCCAAAAAATCCTAAAATATAATAGTCAAAGAAATACCCTTCAATATGAGCTGAAGGCAGGGTTCATGCACATTTTGACCAATGCATTTCCATGAGCAAACATTTAGTGAAATCTGGGTGTAAACAGTAAAAAGTGAGTAAATGTAGTATTTAAACTAACAATGAGAATACAAAGCATACAGTAAACCTTAAATGACACAAATGAATGAGACAATAGTTTGATTAAAAGAATAAACATTTATATAGATGTCTGTATGTATGCCTGCTTATATTTTGAGTCTTTCTTTTAAAAGCATATTCATTCTTTCAAACTCAGCGTAAATGAACGTCATGAACACATGAATATAACACATTTATATGACTTTTCCAACACTTTTGGAATTGCATTTTCTTAAAGGACTTTTCCAGGCCTGGAAACAACCATTTTAAAATTCCATGTCTGTTTCAGGTTTTATTAAATGAATGAATTACGTGTTTCTGTCTAACGACGACTAGATTATTCGACTAATCATTTTAGGTCCAACGACCATATTTGCGACACAAAGTTTAACGTCGGTGTATTAGGCTGTAATGTTGGGATGTTTGTTAGTAGAACTATTGTGCCTACTTCAATGTGTAGTTATATTCATCAGCAGTATCATCTCAACCAACACTCATAATCATGATCCGGGCTTTTATTTTGAAAACCAAACGACGTTTCC
>NC_136602.1:22964940-22997440 GCF_910589615.1 Taurulus bubalis
AAGGTACAGCCGGCCTCTTGATCATAATCATCTTCCCTGTGCCGTCACCACGGAGGTAAAGACGGTGAAGAGTTAAAGGTGTGATTCATGGCCATGTGCTCCAATAGAAACACAGGTCAGCGGTTCAGCTCCACTGAGTCCATACGATCTATTCACACTTTCTGGTTTCCGCCACTTTGGGTTTATATATTCCTTTTGTTTCAGACTCATGGGTCCATATAGCAACAAACACAACAACAATATATAAACACAATAGAGGAAGCAAGTGTAATCACTACAGTTAAAAAGTCACTCATGGTTAAAAATATGCAGACACTTGTTCCAATGTTTCCAGAAACTAGAAGAAGACCTCGTATCACTCTGTTGGCTCAGTTAAGACTTTTATAATGACATGTTCTGAGTCATTTAATCAACATTTAAATGTGTAGATAAAACTCCTCAACACAGCATGAAAAGTGGGAACATTAGAGTCACAAACACGACTTCACTTGTCCATCTGGGGAGCTGGAGCAAGATTCTGAAAGATCATTAAATGCCACCTGAATCTATGTAGCAGCTATTGTATATCATTATATCATCATTTGTGTACATTGACCCGCTGCCCCTACCCCCCCAGGCAGACTACAGTGACCACGTGCAGAGGGACCTCCTGGACGCTCTGCTGAGGGCCAAACGCAGCGCTGACAACAACAACACGGCGGAGGCGAGCGCGGAGGCCGTGGGGCTCAGCGACGACCACCTGCTCATGACGGTGGGCGACATCTTTGGAGCCGGCGTGGAAACCACCACCACCGTGCTCAAGTGGGCCATCGCCTACCTCATCCACTACCCGCAGGTACGCCTGTGTGTGTGTGTGTGTGTGTGTGTGTGTGTGTGTGTGTGTGTGTGTGTGTGTGTGTGTGTGTGTGTGTGTGTGTGTGTGTGTGTGTGTGTAAATGCATCTACATAGCCACACAGACATATTCTTCTGGATCCTCCTGTCTCGTTGTTCCCTGCTTGACACTGTCTGACTGTTTTAAATGTGACATATGCTGAGCTGCAGTACCGCTGGAGTCCACTAGGTGCTGCTCTGATGTCATCACATCAATGGCAGCTCTCCACAGTTCTGTCACGTGTCCTGGTTATTATGGTTGTGGACAGAGATAAAAATACATTAAAAAGGATTTTGATACAAAATACCCCTCAAATACATGTATTAAAATAAAATAAAAAATACTGGTGCCAGAAAATGTAACATACAGGAAATACTTTTTTCTGGATTTTCCATTTTCTCACAATTTGGTATAGCAGAGCATTTAGGTTTGGGCTCTATATATATATATATATATATATATATATATATATATATATATATATATATATATATATATATATATTGTTGGTTTGGTAGTTAGGTAATACAATGGGCACCTGGGGTTTACTTTACTATATATATATATACATATATTTGTGTATATAATGTACACAAAGCTCTGGTGAACCCCACAAACAACACGTGCATGTTGATGTTCCCTCTTGAACATCATCTTGCTCGCCAACTGTAGAATGTATGAAATAATAAAACTAAGAATACTTTCATAATATGCCTCTTTTTTTTATAATTGGATAATGCATGTTTTTTTGCTTTTTTTAACAAATGGTATTTTGAGTATTTTAAATAATAAAGTACTCCACTCTAAAGTATTTTGTTACAAATTACGTTAGATTTTTTATCGGCCCAAATTACAAAATACTCAAAAGTAATTCAAATACGAATTTCAAATACAAGTAATATGGGGAAATATGTTTTCAACTAAGTCAGCTTCATTGACAGATATCTGGCTGGCCTCCTCTTATTGACCCCCCCATGACATTTTAATGAGAACCCTTGCTGACCTTTTGCTTCTTCTCAGTAAATTGGTGTGTACGCCCTCTAGTGTTGAGGGAGCATACTGCAGTGACCGGCGCCTTCAGCCTCTGTGAGGCCTCATGAGTGTAAACAAAGCTTTAGAAAAGTGATGCTGAATAGCAACATTTGAAATTTAATTTATTAGTTTGGAACTAAATTCCAATAAACGTGAAACTGAAAGAGCTCCTCACTGAAAGTGTAACTGTTATATTTATCTCAGTCAGTTCTCATTGTTCAAGTTCAGTTCTTGGATTTCAGTTTCAGGTTGTTTTGATTCAGTGTTCTGAACAATTATTCAAGTTTAGCCATTCTGATTTAAATCATTAAAATGTAGTTTCTAGTGTCACAGATTTCTGCCACAATATCCAACATGAACCTGTATTGCATGTCATACACCTCCCTCTGTCCAATGAAGGTTAAAAATGCAAACATTGTATTAAAAAAAACCTTTTAATTCATACAAACTGAGAAAATGAATTTGTGAAAAAAGAACCTGAGTAATAAGAACACATTAAGATGAAGTGCATTCTTGGTGCAGAACATATTTCTCAAGGTTCAATGTTTTTTATTTGCCATTTTGTGCATTGTGCAACACACTATAATAAGAAAGAAAAAAAACACTGTACATAAGGTGGTAATATGTACACTTTTAGATACAGTTTTAAAAACAAGTTCTCATCTAAGGAGAGGGCAAATGTTAAATAACAGTAATAAATAATCCAGTCCTGAGTGCTGTTCCTGGATATTCCACATTTTGAGAGGTGGAAGAAAGTCATGTGGGGATATTGCAGTTAGAATATTGCACCTTTATGGTTTATGACACATGATAAGTGAAGTGATGTTGGGTTAATGTTGGGTTATTGTTACACATATTTAATAGTTGTGTTGTCCGTGTTCAGGTGCAGAGGCGGATCCAGGAGGAGCTGGACGTGAAGCTGGGCGGGGACCGGTGCCCTCAGCTCAGCGACCGGGGCAGCCTGCCCTACCTGGAGGCCACCATCAGGGAGGTGCTGCGGATCCGCCCCGTGGCCCCGCTGCTCATCCCGCATGTGGCCCTCAGCGACACCAGGTACCCCCAAACACACGGCTCTCCTCCAGGGCTGTTCACTGTCCTGCGTCTCTGATCGGATCAACCCATCGATTACTGATGCAGGGTCCTTACGCTCATGGAAAACCTGGAACAGTCATGGAGTTTTAAAATGGTTATTTTCAGGCCTGGAAAAGTCCTTGAAAAAAATAAAATCCCCAAAGTTTAGTAAAAGTCATTGTGATGTGTTATATTCATGTGTTCATGACGTTCATTTACGCTGAGTTTGAAATAATTAATATGCATTTAAAAGAAAGACTCAAAATATAAGCAGGCATACATACAGGCATCTATATAAATGTTTATTCTTTTAATCAAACTATTGTCTCATTCATTTGTGTCATTTAAGGTTTACTGTATGCTTTGTGTTCTCATTGTTAGTTTAAATACTACATTTACTCACTTTTTACTGTTTACACCCAGATTTCACTAAATGTTTGCTCATGGACATTTGGGTTAAAGTCATGGAAAAGTCATGGAATCCATTGGTCAGAATGTGTCTGAACCCTGTGATCAAAACAACACCCGTTATGATTGACTGTGTGACATAACCTTTCTGAAACTGGACTGATTCTGGAGATTCTTGCTCATGACAAAGACAATTGTTTCATGCAGCAAACCTGAGAACCTTGTGTCTGTGCTCCTGCAGCATCGGGGATTTCACCGTGAAGAAAGGGACCCGGGTCATCGTCAACCTGTGGTCTCTGCACCACGATGAGAAGGAGTGGAAGAACCCGGAGCTCTTTGACCCTGGTGAGAGGACTGATGTCCATTATCCTGGGAAATTAAATGTTTTGTGTCATGTCTGCTAGTAAGGAAGGCCTATTGTTGCCTTTTTATGAATATGGATGAATAATGATGCAAAAGAACAAGTCATCTCTGTCATGAAGACGTCTGACTCCGTGTTGTCCCTCTGCAGGTCGGTTCCTGAACAGTGAAGGCACGGGTCTGATCATCCCGTCGTCCAGCTACCTGCCCTTTGGTGCCGGGGTGCGAGTGTGTCTGGGCGAGGCGTTGGCCAAGATGGAGCTCTTCCTCTTCCTGTCATGGATCCTACAGCACTTCAGCCTCTCTGTCCCGCTGGGCCACTCCTTGCCCAATCTGGAGGGCAAGTTTGGAGTGGTCCTGCAGCCGGCCCGGTACAAGGTGAACGCCGTGCCGAGGCCGGGCTGGGAGAGCAGCACGGGCTCGCCGTGTTGAGGCTCTCGCCGCGTTGAGGCTCGCCGCGTTGAGGCTCTCGCCACGTTGAGGCTCTCGTCGTGTTGAGGCTCTCGTCGTGTTGAGGCTCGCCGCGTTGAGGCTCGCCGTGTTGAAGCTCGCCGTGTTGAAGCTCGCCGCGTTGAGGCTTTCGCCGTGTTGAGGCTTTCGCCGTGTTGAGGCTCTCGCCGTGTTGAGGCTCTCGCCGTGTTGAGGCTCTCGCCGTGTTGAGGCTCTCGCCACGTTGAGGCTCTCGCCGCGTTGAGGCTCTCGCCGTGTTGAGGCTCTCCACGTTGAGGCTCGCCGTGTTGAGGCTCTCGCCGCGTTGAGGCTGATGTCTCGGCATCAGTGGCTCTCCTTTGGGACCTGAGAGTCTGCAAGCTTGCAGCAGTGAACTGGACATAACATAACATCTCTTTGAATGCATGACATTCATTATTATTTCTATATAATGTAACACAATCTCAACCAACACTTCCGTATGTTATTTATAAATAAAACTTGGGGTCTTGATAAACAGTATTTGATCCAGTTATTTCTGCTGCCACTCGATATCGCAAAAGGAAACACGCACACCTCTCTCCACATAACTGACGCTTTGCTAGCAGCTCCTTGCTGATGCTACAGCATCAGAGCTAACATAACCACTACTGCACTCATTATTGTTTTGTTTTAAAAAGAATAAAAAAAGCTGTTGCGGAGAGAATCAGACAGAAGGGTCTACAATATGCTTTTAAAGGCGTATCTAGGATGTCAAATTGATTAGAAGATGGAGTTAAGAAGATGAAGAAGGAACCTAAAGCCTTCAGATCAAAGTGTAAAAGAACCTCATCCACTTAGCATTGAGACAGAAGACAATGAAGTCAGAGACCAAGAATGTTATTGTAAAGACGGGTATGTCTCTATTCACTGGTATCATCAAAATACCTTTGATAGCCCCGTGCCCCCTATATAGAGTGACATTTACACATGATAGTTAAACTGTAAAACATTACAATTATCATGAGCAAATATATTGATGTTACACATCAAATTAAACAAGAGAACCTGGGCTACAATAATCAGTCAGCCGTTTCAACACAACTCAAACACCAACTAAAATAATTATTCAAATATCATAATCATAATTTTGTCATGAGTCATGAGTTCAAATGGCACAGATGGTGCCCAAATGTGCCCAAATGCAAATTTTGGCGACCTCGCCTGAATTCTCTCTGTACTTTACCTCTCTAACTTTGTTCTGCTTCACTTTTTCAAAGTCAAACTTTGCAGAGAGAATGTTTACATATTGTGCTATGAGCTTTAGACATCATTTCAAAGAGATAAACATCCTGAAAGTGCTTTTTCTTTTACAGGTGGGCCTGAAACTTCTATTTTTGCTGTGTTTCAATCTTTATTTATTCTTAACCAGTAACATATACACTAAAATGTACACATCTGAACAAAAGCGCACATGGGTGGCCTTTATTATAAACACCAACATTATTCAAATAGCCCTAGTGGTTGCAGAGATACACCCTTTTTAGTTTGGGTATGTTATTTCGAGCAGAATCCTAAAAAATACCTTTTTAAAAGGGAGGACTAAAGTTGTATGTGGCAGAATTTTAAGATGCAGACCTGCATTTATTAACAATTGACTGTACAAAGGATGGGTAACATAAATAACTAACTATTACTAACAGTACAAAACACGATCCAATTCAAGTATTGTTTGTAGAATTCAATTAGAAATACATGGCTGCCTGTCAGTCACAACCCGGCTCAAGGTTGGACTGAACGGGGAGACGGCACATGAGTTGGGTTTGTTTTAATCAACCAACAACTTATGTAAACTAAAACCTCAAAAGTGGAGAGTCGTATGACTGAGAAAGACCAGAGTCAGTCCAGGTGAGCTGACATGCAGACTCCACCCACCCACCTGCAAGGAGAGGGCAAGGGGTTCAGAGTAGCTGACAGCGGTTCAAACTGAACAGGTATTATTATTAATATTAATTTTTTCCTCAGGATGTTTCAGAGCTGCTGAAGACAAACACAGCTTAAAAAGGTGTCTCTCTGTTTGCTGTGAAAGCACCTCAGGTTGAGGAGGATACCTGTATTAAACTAATTTATTGATAAGAGCCAAAATAAAGATCAACAGTCTATTCTAATAAGTCGTATGAAACAAGGTGTGTTTCATAAAGCACTTTTACTGCGTTGTATACTGTCCAAATGCCAACAATTATGTGAAAACTGCTTGTACATGGGAGGTGTTTCGGGAGGCCAAGGAGAAGGACTTCCGGTTGGCCTCAAGGAGTTCTGATAAACCATCCGGCGGCTCAGGAAGAGGAAAGCACTCACATCCCTGCTGGAGGCCACTAAGGGAGTCAAAAAGCTCCTTGAAAAAGATCCGGCCTGAGATGCTGTAGGCGCTGGAGTTTTTTGAGCTGTCGTGGCTGACACGCCTTTTCAATGTCGCATGGGGGTCGGGAACGGTGCCCACCGGGGTCGTGGTTCCCATTTTCAAAAAGAGGCACCAGAGAGTGTGCTGAGCTATCGGGGTATCACACGGGAAAGCTTATGACAGGATGCTGGAAAGGAGGCTCTGACCGTTTGTCGAACCTCAAATTCAAGAGGAGAAGTGCAACAATGGTTAGTATATGAGCATGCTTCATGTACTCATATGTTATGTAGAGCAAGTTTTATGCATTGCTTCCATTGGTCAGTTTTGCAATGTTTTTTATTAACATTGTATGGGACTCGTTTGCTCTAAGCTGCATACTATTATTGTTATTTTGTGTAGATGCTGCTTTCAGCTCTTTATTGATGAAAATCCAAGGACTGGGTGCCTTACTGTCATTCCATTGGAAATGAGTTTGATGTATTGGGTTTGATGTTACCTTGGACACAGGGATTCGGATGCTGGATGGTGATGTGACGGATTTGGCAGAGGCCAAGTCCCTGGGAATCCGACCTGACTACATTGACATCTACAGTGCCAGCTGGGGGCCAAAAGACGTTGGCAAGAAAGCGGATGGCCCTGGGCCGCTAACTAAGCAGGCTTTGGAGCAAGGCATTAAGAAGGTTTGATCAGTTGCAACGAAAACCAGAACTTCTATGAGCAGTATATCTGCCCGTACGATTGATGTTTGAATGAAATCACAGCAACACATCACTATGTGTCACACAGGGCTGCAAAGGCTTAGGGTCCATTTTTGTCTGGGCGTCAGGTAACGGGGGTCGACAGGGGGATCACTGTTCATGTGACGGTTACACCAGCAGTATACACAATCTCCATCTCCATCTCCAGCACCACAGAGAACGGGCATCTCCCCTCACACAATAATACTAGCACACTTTGTATTTGAGGTTCTCAATGTTTTTAATGAATGCCACCTCCCAACTGCCTGTGACTCCAGTTCTCTCTCTGACGGTCTTTCCCTACGGGCTGCGTACATATATGTATGTATATATATATTTACATATATATATACACATACATATATATATACACATACACACTCGTACCCAGGCCATTTTGACCCCAAGGACAACGGGAGGGTGATAACATGCAAAATCCTTAATAACAACATTCTTATGAAATAAGCAAAGTTCTTAGTAATAATAATAATAATAATAAATGATTGATGACAAAATGAAATACATTTTTACAAAAATTTCAATAAACTTAAGTAATTTCCTTAATTACAAAATTACGCGAAATGCTTATGATTTAAGTAAAATTATTATTATTTATTACGGAATATGCTAAATCATTAATTAAATGTTCTTTTTAAATGAGAAAAATCCTTATAACATATTATATTATATTACTATATATTATTATTAATATATTATAACATATAATAACAACATTCTTATGAAATAGGTCAAATCTTTATATATAACAAAATAATTACGAAATGTTGTCACATCAATTCAATTTAAAAACAAAAATAAGAAACATTCTTGTGAAACAAGTAAAACTTGATTATAAAAGATAAGTAAAATCCTGAAGTACAACAGTGAGCTAAATAGTCAAATGTCTTGAAGTTCCCTCAAGTCAGAACACACGACAAATAAATGGAGCTGATCTCAGCCGTGTGAATTATTATAGTATATATATATATATATATATATATATATATATTATTTTTTAATATCTCACATTAACATTGTTCCTGATGGTCTTTGGTTCCTGAGACCCGGCTGCTTGGACTCTGGTAAACCTGATCTCAAGTCTAGTTCTACATGAAGCTTCATGTCTGAGGTATTGTTAAAGGTTCTCCAGCAGGAACCAATGGGCTTGGAGCTGAGAGCCACAGACAGGAAGTCAGAACCTATGAGGAGAGCCCTTGTTGAGAGGAAGGATGACCGGCTGTAATGGAGTGATATCATATTCCTTCTGGTTTCAATGCGTATGAAAGTGAGCTGCTGGTGGTCGTGGTATGAATCATCTGGATGGAGAGGAGCTGCTTGGAGGAGCTACTCTGCTCCCTGAGCTCCTTCTTCTGCAGCAGGAACACCCAGGTTATAATAATCCAGCTCGATGTCCTCCCGTCTGCTCGGCTTCTGCCCCCTGGTGGCCTGGAGAGACATGACAGCACAGTCCTGTCTTCAGTTCACAAACACACACGAGAGCTTCATTCCAGCCGCTGGGCTCAACAACAGGGTGTCATACCTTCCAGAAGCAGTAGAGGGCAGTGTTCACCAGCAGCAGAGTCAGCGGCAGGACGACAGCTCTGATGAGGAGAGGGGTTGGATCTGATGGAGCACATGACATCATCACATCACATGACATCATCACATGACATCATCACATCACATGACATCATCACATCACATCACAAGTCCCACAGCTCCCACTGAACCTGAAGCCTAAATCACGTATTCCTCTCATGTCTACTTCATGTTCACTGTGTGAACCAGAGACTTTATACAAGAAAACTCTAAACACTCGTTTAAAATGTCAATCTATTATTAATCTATTCATCCCCTCAAAGCTTCCATTAAAATACTGTAATTCTCTATGTTATGCCTTTCAAGAGCCTCAATTGTTATAATATATGGTGGAAGTTTATGGATGTTTTTTATGCTCTTGCATAAATGTTAAGGGCTTTTCACTTCTTAAATCGTCAAGAAAAACAATTAAAAATCATATTCCTTTTCTTAATTTACCTCCAAAGCAGAACCTCCATTGATTTACATTAAAGGTACAAATTAAATGACGACCTGGTTGATATTGACATTGATATAGTATTATATTTGACCTCTTAAAGAGTTCTTAATCCGTGCAGGAACCCCTTAAAAGCCCTTAAATGCTACAGCACATAGTTAGCTGTTAGACTTTGTTTAGGTCTGGTTACTACATGACGTGTTAACACAATGAAGGAGTCACATGGTTCATCCACAAACAACAACATGGACTCTGTGGTCAGCTCATCATGTCCAGTCCCTTTGGACCAATCAGCATGGAGACAGATAGCTTACCTGGGACAGTGAGGGAGAGCAGACGGCTCTCAGAGGAGAAGTTATGAGAGGAAACAGAGACGTGATAAACACAGCTGTAGCTTCCTTGGTGGACGGGCTCTGCAGCAGGAAACAGGAAGTGGGCAGAGTGATTGACAGCTGGCTGGGTGGAGTTGTGAGCCGTGTTGGAGGAGCTGAAGGTGAGCTGGAAGGAGCCTCCTGGGTACTGTGGCTGGATGGAGCAGCAGATGGTGAAGGTGGAGCCCCTGAGCACCTGAGTCCCCTGCTGCCGGGCCTCGGAGACCCCGTCCATGGAGGAGGACACAGAGATGATTGGCTGAAACAGCAGGTCTGTAAACACAAAGTTGATGGAAGTTCATTTACCCTCTATTGATCAAGATGGAGCCTGATGAAGGACCTGATGACACAGGGCTGAAGACAGACAGGCTAAAGACAGACAGACAGACAGACAGGTGTGTCTCAGGACTCTGGAGGTTGAAGCTTCCAGAAACCAGCCCATCTCTCTTCAAGATGTCTTGTCCTGGATAACTTTACAGTTCAGTCCAATGGAAACCTGACTGTCACTGAGAGGAAGCAACATGCTGGAAACACTGCTGTCAGAGATGATGTCATAGATGATGTCAGAGATGATGTCAGAGGTGTCCAAATATTTTTCAAAGAGGGCCAGATTTGATAATGTGAAGATTCCCGAGGTCCCTTCTGATACATTTTAACCATAAAAGTAACATGGAAATAATACACAATTTTCATTGTCACAATTATCTTTTTTTTTTTTTCAAATGGCAATGTAACCAAAGAAAAGAAGTTGATAAATAGCTTTACCTCATGATAATATAATAATAATATTGATAATATGATAATCATTTTAAAAACCTTTTCCATCTGTAATTACGATAGTGTGCCTGGTCGTTTTTGTCTTTTTTTAATCAATAAATGTGTCAGAAAATGTCTTTTGGCAAAAATCACTTTGCTTATTTTTACAGGCTGTTATATGTATCCATGTTACAGGCTGTTATATGTGTTTATGCTACAGGTTGTTACATGTGTCCATGTTACAGACTGTTACATGTGTCCATGTTACAGGCTGTTATATGTGTTTATGCTACAGGTTGTTACATGTGTCCATGTTACAGACTGTTACATGTGTCCATGTTACAGACTGTTACATGTGTCCATGTTACAGACTGTTACATGTGTCCATGTTACAGGCTGTTATATGTGTTTATGCTACAGGTTGTTACATGTGTCCATGTTACAGACTGTTACATGTGTCCATGTTACAGACTGTTATGTGTGTCCATGTTACAGACTGTTACATGTGTCCATGTTACAGACTGTTACATGTGTCCATGTTACAGACTGTTACATGTGTCCATGTTACAGACTGTTACATGTGTCCATGTTACAGACTGTTATGTGTGTCCATGTTACAGACTTTTATGTGTGCCCATGTTACAGGCTGTTATGTGTGTCCATGTTACAGCCTGTTACATGTGTCCATGTTACAGGTTGTTATATGTGTCCATGTTACAGGCTGTTACATGTGTCCATGTTACATATTGTCATATGTGTCCATGCTACAGGTTGTTATATGTGTCCATGTTACAGGCTGTTATACAGTATATGTCCATGTTACAGGTTGTTATGTGTCCATGTTACAGGCTGTTGCATGTGTCCATGTTACAGACTGTTACATGTGTCATGTAACAGGTTGTTATGTGTCCATGTTACAGGCTGTTATATGTGTCCATGTTACAGGCTGCTACATGTGTCCATGTTACAGGCTGTTACATGTGTCATGTAACAGGTTGTTATGTGTCCATGTTACAGGCTGTTATACGTGTCCATGTACAGGCTGTTACATGTGTCCATGTTACAGACTGTTCCATGTGTCCATGTTTCAGGCTGTTACATGTGTCCATGTTACAGGTTGTATATGTGTCCATGTTACAGGCTGTTACATGTGTCCATGTTACATATTGTCATATGTGTCCATGTTACAGGTTGTTATATGTGTCCATGTTACAGGCTGTTATACAGTATATGTCCATGTTACAGGTTGTTATATGTGTCCATGTTACAGGCTGTTGCATGTGTCCATGTTACAGACTGTTACATGTGTCATGTAACAGGTTGTTATGTGTCCATGTTACAGGCTGTTACATGTGTCATGTAACAGGTTGTTATGTGTCCATGTTACAGGCTGTTATACGTGTCCATGTACAGGCTGTTACATGTGTCCATGTTACAGATTGTTACATGTGTCCATGTTTCAGGCTGTTACATGTGTCCATGTTACAGGCTGTTACATGTGTCCATGTTACAGACTGTTACATGTGTCCATGTTTCAGGCTGTTACATGTGTCCATGTTACAGGCTGTTACATGTGTCCATGTTACAGGCTGTTACATGTGTCCATGTTACAGGCTAATACGTTTGTCCATGTTCAGCCGTTCTCGAGATTTGTTTAACTCTGTGAAGCAGTTCCTGTCCAGCTTTAGACAGAACCCAGTCTTGCACGCCTTACACATCCAGGCAGCTTTTACAGGCAGCTAGTACACTGTTTTTTTCCCAGAATGACTTTCTGTCTGTTCTTTTCCCAGTTTCCTTCTTTGTGTTTGTGAGGACAGGAAAGTGGTCTTTAGTGGGGGGTTTAGGTGGGCCAGCCAGTGGCAGAACTCTCAGAAAGTATACTAATATTTACAACACCAACATATTATTTACAAAAAAAATGCCACTGAATGGCCAGTCAAACTCTCTTCCCTGCTGCTCTCCTGCTCTGCTTCCCCCATAGGCAAGCTTGCCGCTGTTTTGTTTATAGCCTTTACCGTAATGGAAAGCTCCGCTTCTTAGTGTTCAGAATCCATTGGAAATACCACGATAACGTAAATTTGCTCGCGGGCCATAAATATACATTATAAGACCGAAGCCGCGGGCCGTATGGAATTTGGCCAGACTTTGGACACCCCTGTCATAGATGATGTCACTGATGGGCTTACCTGAGCAGGTGAGATCCAGGATGGAGGAAGAGGAATGTGATGTTAAACAATCTCTCAGAGCAGATACAGAGTGAACACAGAGAGGGTAGATCCTCCACTTAGATCTCTTTGAGGACTCCTCTCTCCGTCTCATAGAAACAGCAGAGCCACAGTCCAGATCTCTACAGGCAACCGCTGCTTCCTTTAGGGTCCAGCCAGAGCCATCTACTGGTCTCCAGTAAAAGGCATCTACTGGTATCCAGTCTCCTTGAGGTTTCACCTCCAGTGTTCCTGCACAGCGACTGGCTCCTCCCACCAACCTGACAGGTTCTGAACAGAAAGCAGAGAGTCGTCAGTAAAGAACAAAGTGAGTTCCAGGAGAACAGAGATGAAGCAGATCAAAGCTGCAGCTCCTCTTCTACCTGAGCAGGTGAGTCCAACAGCTTTACCAGGTGAGCAGGTGTTTCTCTCTGAGCCTGAGCTTCTACAGTCCAGGAGAGCAGACTCATGGCCTCCACACTGGAACTCTTTGGTCCACATTGGAGCCTCCACTTCTCCATAGAGCGCCCCCTGGAGGACTGATGGAGCGCCACAGCCAAGCTCCCTACAGACCACCTCTGCATCCTGCTGGTCAAAGTCCTCTTCACACACTGAGGACCACCACTGGGTAGGCTGGGTAGACTGGGTAGACTGGGTAGACTGGGTAGGCTGGGTAGACTGGTTCGACTGGGTAGACCTCACCTCCAGTCTACCTGAACACAGACTGGTCCCATTCATCAGCCTGACAGAGTCTGGAGAGATGAGAGAAGATGAAAGAGAGATAAAAGACACCAGACAGTAAATAAAAGATGTCATGAAACAACAATTCAGAGACACAATTTCATTTTCCAGCTGATTGTGAGACACTTAGTCCCAAGAATAGAATCCTGAAGTGAAGGATCTCTTGTTCTCTTGTTCTCTTGTTCTCTTGTTCTCGTTCCGCTCTAGAAAAGTGGAACCACACAGGTGTCCTGATACAACTCAACACGAGGCGACAACACATCAAACACAGAAACATTAAGAGAGGATGTCACGGCCCGGCTCAGGCGCCGCAACAAAGTACACTGAAGACGCAGCGGTCCGAGCAAAAACAATGACAATTGTCATAAAGGCTTTATTTGGGTGCGCACGAGAGCTGGCGACAACCGAGAGCCTGCGGTCGCTATCGAGAGCCCCTTGGCCGGCTCAGAGGCGGAGCTTTATTCCCCCAGGAGCACCGGGCCCAGGTGCGTCTCATCACGCCGTCCTGCAGGAAGCAGAGGGACAGACAAACAGACAGACAGACAAACAGACAGACAGGTAAGCAGACAGACAGGCAGACAAACAGACAGACAGGTAAGCAGACAGACAGGCAGGGGAGCCGTCAGAGAGGAAGATCATCAAACTCATCCCTGGACACAGAAACACTTTGACATGTCGGCTCCTACAAACATCCCTTAACAACTTCAGCAACCACCAGTAATAAATCACAGTAAAGCTCTGGCTTGCTGGTGCATGCTGGGTAATGTCCAAGAGCTTTGGCTTTCTGGTGCATTCTGGGGAATGTCCAGGAGACAACCTCCGGTTCTGCTGAGTGAAGTCTATTCTTTATGTGTTAAAGCTGAATTCTCTCTCATGACCACCAGGGGGCGACTCCTCTGGTTGTATAGAAGTCTATTCTTTATGTGTTAAAGCTGAATTCTCTCTCATGACCACCAGGGGGCAACTCCTCTGGTTGTATAGAAGTCTATGCTTAATGTGTTAAAGTTCCATTATCTCTCCTGATCACCAGGAGGTGACTCCTCTGGTTGTATAGAAGTATATGCTTCATGTCTTAAAGCTGCATTGTCTCTACTGACCACCAGGGGGTGACTCCTCAGGTTGTATAGAAGTCTATGGGGAAATTGTTTTGCTTCTCTCATGATTTATTCCCTCAGGAAACATTACATAACGTATTACTCGCCATGTCTATTTCATGTTCACTGTTTGAACCAGAGACGTAGAAGAAGTGGATCGAGTCGTCCTGACTCTTTGGTTTGTGGACATCTTGTTTTTGCAACCAGTGAACAGGAAGTGACCACATCTGGACTGAGGAGGAGTCTCTCTGGTAGAGACATGTCAATCACCTTGTAGCCCCGCCCTAAAGCATCCCCTGCTTTATGGTCTGTTTGACTCTAAATGACCATAATTTACTAAATGAACATCATGCTGTATTGAAGAAGACTTGAAACTAGAGATTGAGACATAAACTCATGTTTATAAATAAAGGGAATAAATCAAGAGAGAAGTAGAGTCATGTATATAGACATCTATGCAACCAGAGGAGTCACCCCCTGGTGGTCAGTAGAGAGAAACAACTTTAACATAAGAAGCATAGACTTCTATACAACCAGAGGAGTCACCTCCTGGTGGTCAGGAGAGAGAATGCAGCTTTAACACATGAAGCATAGACTTCTATACAACCAGCGAGCAACATGATGGTGGAAGCAGAACAAAATGTGACTTCAGTTAAAAACAGTTTGCATGAACTTGAGGGTCTAAAGACAGACAGAGTCACTTTTCATACAGAGTGCAAAGTCTTCAGTGACAAATGTTCAGTTTTAGAGCCAATCAGAACGAAGGTTTGTGTTTTTGTTACATTGTTACATTCAATCTGGTTAGTGTTGGTTACAAGTTACAATGATGTCATCACCTACGTCCTATTTTCATCACCAGCGTTCCTGCTCAGCTATGATTGGCCAGTCAGCATTAGAGAGGCGGGACGTAGTGAAGAGCCGATTGAAAGCATATTCCCTATCAATAATAACCGTCTCAAGATAACCCTAGTTCTCTGAGTGAGGTACCTGAGCACACCGCCCTTCTTGCTTCTGACAGATGGAGGAACTACACTTGAAAATGGTGAGTTGGGGGCTAAAGGGTGTAATGACTGATGCGGTGGCAGTGGAGCTTCAGAAGGGGCTTCAGTTCTCAGAGAACCAGAGTTATACTGGTAACCACACCTGCTCTGTCCTACAGCACATAGTTAGCTGTTAGACTTTGTTTAGGTCTGGTTACTACATGACGTGTTCACACAATGACAGGAGTCACATGGTCATCCACAAACAACAACATGGACTCTGTGGTCAGCTGATCATGTTAGTCCCTTTGGACCAATCAGCATGGAGACAGGTAGCTTACCTGGGACAGTGAGGGAGAGCAGACGGCTCTCAGAGGAGAAGTTATGAGAGGAAACAGAGACGTGATAAACACAGCTGTAGCTTCCTTGGTGGGCGGGCTCTGCAGCAGGAAACAGGAAGTATGCAGAGTGATTGACAGCTGGCTGGGTGGAGTTGTGAGCCGTGTTGGAGGAGCTGAAGATGAGCTGGAAGGAGCCTCCTGGGTACTGTGGATGGATGGAGCAGCAGATGGTGAAGGTGGAGCCCCTGAGCACCTGAGACCCCTGCTGCTGGGCCTCGGAGACCCCGTCCATGGAGGTGGACACAGAGATGATTGGCTGAAGCAGCAGGTCTGTAAACACAGAGATGATGGAAGTTCATGTACCCTCTATTGATCAAGATGGAGCCTGATGAAGGACCTGATGCCACAGGGCTGAAGAAAGAGAGACAGACTGAAGACAGACAGACTGAAGACAGACAGACAGGTGTGTCTCAGGACTCTGGAGGTTGAAGCTTCCAGAAAACAACTGTAAAGTTATCCATTGGATAACTTTACAGTTGGTTTCACTGCTAGTTGGTAACACTGCTGTCAGAGATGATGTCAGAGATGATGTCACTGATGGGCTTACCTGAACAGGTGAGATCCACGATGGAGGAAGAGTAACGTGACATTGCACAATCTCTCAGAGCAGATCCAGAGTGAAGACAGGGAGAGAAGATCCACCACACAGGTCTCTTTGAGGACTCTACTCTCTCTCTCGTAGAAACAGCAGAGCCACAGTCCAGATCTCTACAGGCAACAGCTGCTTCATTCAGGGTCCATGAAGAGTGACCTCTTATTTTCAAGTAAAATACTGGTCTCCAGTCTCCTTGAGGTTTCACCTCCAGTGTTCCTGCACAGCGACTGGCTCCTCCCACCAACCTGACAGGTTCTGAACAGAAAGCAGAGAGTCATCAGTAAAGAACAAAGTGAGTTCCAGGAGAACAGAGATGAAGCAGATCAAAGCTGCAGCTCCTCTTCTACCTGAGCAGGTGAGTCCAACAGCTTTGCCAGGTGAGCAGGTGTTGCTCTCTGAGCCTGAGCTTCTACAGTCCAGGAGAGCAGACTCATGGCCTCCACACTGGAACTCTTTGGTCCACATTGGAGCCTCCACTTCTCCATAGAGCGCCCCCTGGAGGACTAAAGGAGCGCCACAGCCAAGCTCCCTACAGACCACCTCTGCATCCTGCTGGTCAAAGTCCTCTTCACACACTGAGGACCACCACTGGTTAGACTGGTTAGACTGGGTAGACTGGGTAGACTGGTTAGGCTGGTTAGACTGGTTATACTGGTTAGACTGGGTAGGCTGGGTAGACTGGTTATACTGGTTAGACTGGGTAGGCTGGGTAGGCTGGGTAGACTGGTTGGACTGGGTAGACTGGGTAGACCTCACCTCCAGTCTACCTGAACACAGACTGGTCCCATCCAGCAGCCTGACAGAGTCTGGAGAGACGAGAGAAGATGAAAGAGATAAAAGACACCAGACAGTAAATACAAGATGTCATGAAACAACAATTCAGAGACAAAATAAAAAATAATCTTAATAATCAAAACAACACATAACATACCATAATAATTCAATACGTTCTGTACATATGACATCAGTAGAATGGGTCACCATGGTAACAACCTAACATAACTGGGTCAGACACCAGGTCTAGACCAGTGGTGCCCAACCAGTCCATCTGACTGGTTTCCAGCTGATTGTGAGACACTTAGTCCCAAGAATAGAATCCTGAAGTGAAGGATCTCTTGTTCTCTTGTTTTCGCTCCGCTCTACAACAGTGGAACCACACAGGTGTCCTGATACAACTCAACACGAGGCGACAACACATCAAACCCACAAACATGAAGAGGAGGAAGATGATCAAACTCAGGGGTGCCCAATACGTCGATCGCGACCGGTTGATCGCAGAGGTAGTGCGGGTAGATCACATGTCATAAAAAAAAAAAACATGGACGCTGTGCCCGCCGGTCGCTTGAATGGATTTATTGCCAAATGCAGGGAGGACGATGTTCTCCCCGACTTCCTTAATTACCACTGCATAATACGCCAACAAGCATTATGCGCTACAATGCTAACAGGAAAGAGATCATGGATGTGGCAACGAAGATCATCTATTCGAGCGAGAGCTCTTCAAAGACCGCTGTTCTACACACTGATGTGAGACGGCTTATAGAGCTCTGTCCGGAGATAAAGGAGTTTCTCCATGTTGTTAAACATGCAGCTACCAACTACATGATGATCAGTGGCTGCTAGACTTGGCATTTTTAACCGATCTGTTGAATGAGCTTAATTTAGAGCTGCAAGTGAAAGACAAAACCAGCTCAGTTAATGTTTTCAAACGGGAAATGCAACATCTGTCCTCAAAGCTGCAGCGCCGTGATTTGAGGAACTTCAAAGCCTGGCGTCAGAGCTGGAGACGCAACGGAAGGCGTGTGCGCAACTTAAGAGAGCAGCTTGACAAGTGTCTGTCAGAGTTTATCTATGTGAGTCAGCCTTTTCCCACATGAACAATATTAAGTCAATCACCGTTCCACCATAACTGATGACCATTAGTCTGCCTGAGACTATGCAGCCCTGCTGTTCCATTCAGTGAAGTCATCAGAGTAATATGTAATGACCAAAAATTTACAGAATTGTATTGCGTCATAAGGGTTCATGCAGTTATGCAAGGTACGCCAATATTGTAAATATAAAGTATACTCGGTATATTTATACATTAATAATGATATATATATATATATATATATATATATATATATATATATATATATATATATATATATATAGAGAGAGAGAGAGAGAGAGAGAGAGAGAGAGAGAGAGAGAGAGACTTTTTGACTTTTACAAAACCTTTATTTGACACTCAGTTTAAAACACAGTTCTTATGACAACATAGCCACTTCCTAATTTACACAAATGGAACCTTAAACGTTAAGATCTCCCCAGACACACAGCACAATGCATCATCATAGCACCATTTCTGGGTAAAATCACCCAAATTGTTCAGGCTCTTAAAAAACCTAAAATCAACCCAGACTCTGGCCTTGACCAGGGACCTGAAGACAGGGAGTGCTTCCTGTCCCGTCCTGCCCTCCACCCTGCGCTTCCTGCTGCTGTAAATCGCCAACTTGGCTTCTCTCAGCACCAAGTTCAGGAGCTGCCACTTGGAGGCGTCCAGCTTCTGATAATGGACCCCAAAAATAAAAATTGCCTGAGACCAGGTTTCCCCAAACCTGCTAAAAACAGTTCGCAGGGTGTTAAAAAGACTACAGAGCCTGTCACAATCATAAAAACAGTGAAACACAGTCTCCACAGCCCCTCATAATGGACATGTATTGGATACAGTGGGGTTATGCACAGAAATAAAAGCATTCACAGCCACTGCCCCGTGTAGAACCCTCCACTGAAGATCCCCAGTCCTCTTTCTGATGGGAGGTTTTCCAACCCCCTCCACCCTGGCTTCACCCCAGAGCCCACCCCCAGCTTCTGCCTCCACACAGTGTCCACTCTCCCAGTTAGTTTGTCCTTGTTTAAGAGCTTCACACACAGCGCGTACACGGACTTCCCCGTGGCTGTATAGAAGTCCACTTGCTGCCTGTCCGCTCTGCTTAGCAGTGTTCCTGGGACCCCGCTCAGGTCCGGACCGGATCTCAGCTCTGGAAAGGGGTCTGTGGGGTCCGGTGCCTCCTCATTTCCGCTATACTTCTGCAGCATCTTCCCCTCTTCCCTCATTAGCCTCCCGGCCCACCTGCTCAGGATGCCCCCGCTCTGCCGAAGGGACTTCAGCCCGAGCAGAGAGGCTAGCGCAGGTGCGTCTGCCAGGCCAGGACCAGCTACATCCACCACCTTTCTCAGGGTGGTGATCCCCAAGGAGCACAGCCTGTTGTTGAGCCCTGGTGTTGCGCTGTCCTGCACGTCCTTCCTGGCCCCGTTCACCAGAGGCTCCTCCAGCAGCCAATGTAGTGATGCCACTGGCTCCAGTCTCCTCCATTTGAAGGAGTTCCATACTTTAAAAACTGACAGGTAAAAAGGAGACAGCCCACCTCGTTCTAGAAGGTAAAGATCCATTAAAAAGAGTGCAGTGTCTACTCCAAGCCCAGCGGCATTCCTTAAAACGCAGCTGGCCACCCCCCTCCACACCACATCTGTCGGACCTGTCAGATACTTTTGTGCAAACTGAAACCTGAACGTCGCCACCCTGCTGTCGATGTGGACCAGACCCTGTCCCCCCTCCTCCTTTGTTAAAGACAGCACCCCCTGAGGGACCCAATGCAGCTTGTCCCAAAAAAAGTCTACCAGGATGGCCTGCAGCCTGCGTGTGAAACCTTTGGGAGGCTCCATGCAGGCTAACTTGTGCCACAGCGTAGACGCCACCAAATTATTAACCACCAGAGTCCGGCCTCTGTAGGACATATGTGGCTTCAGCCACTTCCATTTCGCTAAGGCTCCCTCGACTCTACCCACCACGCCCTCCCAATTCTTCTTTACAAATTCTTCATCCCCAACATACACTCCAAGGTATTTCAGCCCATCCCTCTTCCAGGTCAACCCTCCTGGTAGACTGGGCAGACAATGCCCGGGGCCTTCCCCCCCTCCATGCTCTGCAGGGCCGCGTACAGTTCCTGTATCTCCAAGGGAGCCTCCAGCCCGGCGTTCACATACTCCGGAACCTTGGGCAGCTCCCCACAAAAGGACTTGAACATGGCATCGTTCTCAGTGTACTCACTGCAGTATAGCTGAGAGTAGAAGCTCACAGCTCTCTTCCGGATCTCCTTCCCGTCCCTGAGGTCCTGTCTCGTATCAGAGCGTAGAGCATGAATGCTCCTGCTCTGCCCGTTCCTTTTCTCCAGGCCAAAGAAGAACTTGGACGGTGCATCCATGTGTGTTGCACTCATGAACCGTGATCTCACCAGCGCCCCTTGGGTCTTAGTGCCCAGCAGGTCTGTCAGAGCAGACTTTTTTGATTTGAGATCTTCAATGTGATCTCCATCTCCAGTGGATTCTGCTAAGTTCTGCAGTTCCACAATTTCCGTCTCTAGATCCCTCATAGATCTGGTAATATCCCGTGTGACATTGAGAGTGTACTGTTGACAGAACTGCTTTATCTCCACCTTCCCACAATCCCACCACTGTTTTAAAGATTCAAACTCATGTTTTACGCCCTTAAAACTGTGCCAGAAGAACCTGAACACATCCTTAAAATGTGCATCAGATAAAAGAGTCGTATTAAAATGCCAGTATGCGCTTCGAGACTTTAAATTAGTAATAGAAACACTGCCACTAACCATAGCGTGGTCAGTAAACCCAACGGGCACTATGCTGCTCTTCCTCACCATGTTAAAATCGTGTTTAAAACAATAAGACCTGTCTATCCTAGCCATGGAAATCAAATTCCCACTTGAGTGAGCCCAGGTGTACTGTCTCCTGTCCCCGTTGAGTCTCCTCCACACGTCGACTAGCTCGTGCTGCTCCACCAGCTGCCTTAGTGCATGCTGGGATGGACCGTGAGGCTCCAGGTGATTCCTGTCTAGCAGGTCATTCTCAGTGCAGTTAAAATCCCCTCCCACAAATAAAAAGTCCTCCACCTCCACTCTGCATAGAACGGTGCTTAAGACCTTTAGAAAACCCACTCGCTCCGGCCATAAAACAGGAGCATAAACGTTCAGAAACACAACATGTTGGAACTTGGCCCTCACCATCAGCAGTCTGCCCTCCACCACCTGCTCCACCTCTACAGACTCTGGTGTAAAGCTCTCTGAGAAGAGGATCCCCACCCCCCACTGGTTGTGCCCTTGTGACTCAGCACCACCCCCCCCCCCCCCCCCCCCCACTCGCTCTTCCACTCGGTCTCATTGTACGAGTCACTGTGAGTCTCCTACAGAAACATCACGTCCGTCCTCTTGAGTTTCATCAGCTGGTACACCAGAGACCTCTTTACCGGATCCCTGGCCCCGTTCACGTTCAACGTGCTGATTTTCAGAAGACTCGTCATTAAAAAGATAAAAAGTAGCAAACAAAACATCATAACTAAATAAACCCGCCCTCTCCTAACTCCTAATTGACCTTCTGCATTATTTTCCTCATCCTGTAGACCTCTGGCCTGGTAAAACCTCCTGTTCCACCACTGTGCATATGAAAATGCGCAGACTTTAAAAATTTCTCCTTATCAGAGAAATAATCCCCCACGTACACTCCCCTTTCATTCTTAGTCCTTTGGAGAAACGTCTTTATCCTGTCTATACCGTAGCCTTCGCTGCCGCTCCGGAGCCCAGCCCAGGAGTCAGAGGCTTCACTATCAGCGGAGTCCTCTCCTCCACCAGACGCAGACTCTGCTGCCCTCCTTCTCAGTCTCTTCGAGCTCACTGCTCCTTTTTTTGCCTGGGAGCTCTCAGCGTCCCCCCTGCACTTCCTCTCAAGCCGGCCGACTTTAAGCCCCTCCTCCTCTGCCTCCATGTCAGCATCACCTCCTGACAACACGGCGTCTTCCTCACCTTCCTCTTCCTCACCACCCTCTGCCTGTTCACCTGCTCTTTGCCTCCTGTTGGCCACCCCCTGTCCCCCAGCAGCCGCCTGCCTGTCCTGCCGCTCCTCCACCCCCTTCTGACCCCCCTCCCCTGTCTGACCCACCTGCAGGCCCACATTCGCTCGGAGCCCACATGGCTCACCCTGATCCCTCTCCCCTACGTCCCGGACCCCACCTGTCCCGTCTTGTCCTCCCTGACCGTCTTGCTGGTCCCTGACCTCCCGGCCCTGCCCCCCAGGCGCAGCCCCGCCAGTGGGAGCATCGCCAGCAGGCGGAAGCCCGCGACCTTCACCCCGTGTCTCCGCGTCAGTCCGCTCAAGTCCATGTTGGCGTCATGCCGCATGCCGCCCAGCGTAAGCCGAGCAGCCACAAACACACCAACACGAACCCGACCAACCAGACACACAAACCCCAAAAAAACCACCGTGACACTACACTACACAAAAACACTGTATTCACCACTTCAAACTATCGAACACCGATGTAACTCTCCACCACACGCGCGCTCAGCTCTCAACCACGATGCTTCCTCTCAGAGAGAGAGAGAGAGAGAGAGAGAGAGAGAGAGAGAGAGAGAGAGAGAGAGAGAGAGAGAGAGAGAGAGAGAGAGAGGGAGAGACAGAGAGAGAGAGAGAGAGAGAGAGAAGAGAGAGATTTAGCATTATTAATGTAGGTAGATCTTTTTGATTTGGTCAAAAGTGTGGGCACCCCTGATCAAACTCATCCCTGGACCCAGAAACAGTTTGACATGTCAGCTCCGACAAACATCCCATAACAACTTCAGCAACCACCAATAATACATCACAGTAAAGCTCTGGCTAGCTGGTGCATGCTTGTAATGTCCTGGAGCTCTGGCTGGCTGGCGCATGCTGGGTAATGTCCAGGAGCTCTGGCTGGCTGGTGCATGCTGGGTAATGTCCAGGAGACAGAAGAAAAGAGAAGGATTGGTGCTCCCGGGTTCTTTGTAAACAGACTTCTATAAACAGCATCAGTGTTGCAGCTGGACAGATTCTCTCTGCAGATTCACATGAGATCACATCAAGGGAACAGCTGATGATGAAGAGTTATGACTCACTAATGGAACAAGGATCCACACCTCAGAAGATGGGCTTTGACCTTGATGACCAACATGTCTCCACCTCAGCAACACGGTGGAGCAGGAGAGTTAGACATGAACACAAGTCAACTTGAAGCAGACCACGAGGAACCTGAACAGGTGAAGCTCATGAAGGATAGAGACGCCTCAGAGAGGTTCTACACAGATCACTGCTAGAGGGAGGGACTGGACCCAACACAGGGATTACATTGAATACAGAGGAGGGCATTGATGGGCTTACCTGAGCAGGTGAGATCCACGATAGTGGAAGAGGAATCTGATATTACACAACCTCTCAGAGCAGATACAGAGTGAACACAGGGAGAGTCGATCGTCCACACAGGTCTCTCTGAGGACTCTATTCTCTGTCTCACAGAAACAGCAGAGCCACAGTCCAGTTCTCTACAGGCAACAGCTGCTTCATTCAGGGTCCAGCTAAAACCATCTACTGGTCTCCAGTCTCCTTGAGGTTTCACCTCCAGTGTTCCTGCACAGCGACTGGCTCCTCCCACCAACCTGACAGGTTCTGAACAGAAAGCAGAGATTCGTCAGTAAAGAACAAAGTGAGTTCCAGGAGAACAGAGATGAAGCAGATCAAAGCTGCAGCTCCTCTTCTACCTGAGCATGTGAGTCCAACAGCTTTACCAGGTGAGCAGGTGTTTCTCTGTGAGCCTGAGCTTCTACAGTCCAGGAGAGCAGACTCATGGCCTCCACACTGGAACTCTTTGGTCCACATTGGAGCCTCCACTTCTCCATAGAGCGCCCCCTGGAGGACTAAAGGAGCGCCACAGCCAAGCTCCCTACAGACCACCTCTGCATCCTGCTGGTCAAAGTCCTCTTCACACACGGAGGACCCCCACTGGGTAGACTGGTTAGACTGGGTAGGCTGGGTAGGCTGGGTAGACTGGGTAGACTGGGTAGGCTGGGTAAGCTGGGTAGGCTGGGTAGGCCTCACCTCCAGTCTACCTGAACACAGACTGGTCCCATTCAGCAGCCTGACAGAGTCTGGAGAGATGAGAGAAGATGAAAGAGATAAAATACACCAGACAGTAAATAACATTCTGTCTTGTGTTTCTAGAAGATCTGTGACCCAGAACATGAATCTGGTAATAAAATGACCCCTAAAGTCTAAAGAGATAGAGCTGGACTCTCTCCGTGAGGAGGGTCTCAGGGTGAAGCGGTGTGGAGATACTGACGAGCCCCCGGCTGAGCTGAGCTGCTCTAAGTTGTAACCAGTAGTGCTGGGAACCAAAGAACCTGCTGGTGGAAACCAGTGAATGAGAAAGCTGTCCAGCTGAAGGAGGAGTCCTTTCTGCTGGTTGCTGGTTGGACCAGAGGACGCAGCAGACATGGAGGTCTCATATAAAGACATATTGGTGCATTCAGCACCTGATTTACTGAGGAGCAGCTCATCAGACAAGTCTGCTGCCGCTCTAGCTGGTGATGTCAACCTGGACACCTTACTGTCACACAGGAGGGCACTGATGGACTCACCTGAGCAGGTGAGATCCATGATGAAGGACGAGGAAGCTGATGTTAAACAATCTCTAGGAGCAGATCCAAAGAAAACACAGTGAGAGTTGATCCTCCACACAGATCTCTCTGAGGAAACCTCTCTCTCTCTCACAGAAACAGCAGACCCACAGTCCAGATCTCTACAGAAATCAGCTGTTCTCTTCAGGGTCCAGAAAGAGAAAGCTCCTGGATCCCTGAGAGAGTCCTGTACTGGTCTCCAGTCTCCTTGGTGGTTCAGCTCCAGTGTTCCTGCACAGCGACTGGCTCCTCCCACCAACCTGACAGGTTCTAAACAGAAAGCAGAGAGTCGTCAGCAAAGAAATTAATTTAATGAAGAAAAGATCAAACTAAAACTTGACTTCTGATTCTGATTCATTTAATCTTTCTTTCTCTTTTCTTTCTCTATTTACCTGTTGATGTGTGGTTTCCTTCAGCCTGGAGTCCTGGGGAGATAACATGATCAACATGAGCAACATGAGCTGAACATGAGTAACATGAGCAACATGAGCAACATTAGTAACATGAGCAACATGAGGAACATGAGCAACATGAGTAACATGAGCAGCATGAGCAACATGAGGAACATGAGCAACATGAGGAACATGAGCAGCATGAGCAACATAAGCAACATAAGCAACATTAGTAACATGAGCAACATTAGCAACATGAGAAACATAAGCAGCATGAGCAACATGAGCAACATGAGCAGCATGAGCAACATGAGTAACATGAGCAACATGAGCAACATGAGCAGCATGAGTAACATGAGCAACATGAGTAACATGAGCAGCATGAGCAACATGAGCAACATGAGTAACACAAGTAACACAAGCAACATGAGTAACATGAGCAACATGAGCAGCATGAGTAACATGAGCAGCATGAGTAACATGAGCGACATGAGCAACATGAGTAACATGAGCAACATGAGCAGCATGAGCAACATGAGTAACATGAGCAACATGAGCAGCATGAGCAACATGAGTAACATGAGCAACATGAGTAACACAAGTAACATGAGCAGCATGAACAGCATGAGCAACATGCGCAGCATGAGTAACATGAGCAACATGAGCAACATGAGTAACATGAGCAACATGAGCAGCATGAGCAACATGAGGTACATGAGCAGCATGAGCTACATGGGCTACATGAGCAACATGAGTAACATGAGCAACATGAGTAACATGAGCAGCATGAGCAACATGAGCTGGACATGAGCAGCAAGAGCAACATGAGCAACATGAGTAACACTAGTAACATGAGAAACAAGAGCAACATGAGCAGCATGAGCAACATGAGCTACACGAGCAACATGAGTAACATGAGCAACATGAGCAGCATGAGTAACATGAGTAACATGAGCAACATGAGCAACATGAGCAGCATGAGCAACATGAACAACATGATCAATATAACATGAGCAACGGAGCAGCATGATCAATATAACATGAGCAACATGAGTAACATGAGCAACATGTGCAACATGAGCAGCATGAGCAACATGAGCAGCATGAGCAACATGGGCAGCATGAGCAACATGAGCAGCATGCGCAAGACATGAGCAGCATGAGCAACATGAGCAGCATGAGCAACATGAACAGCATGAGCAACATGAGCAACAAGAGCAACAAGAGCAACAAGAGCAACATGAGCTGGACATGAGCAACATGAGCAGCATGATCAACATGAGCAGGACATGACTCCATTGTATTATTTTCTCTACAGTCCAGGACAAGCCCAAATCACAGTGAGCATATGAGTGTGTCACTCCAACTGGATATGGGACTTTGGCCTTGAAGTTGGGAAGTAACAAGAATACTTTAAGTTTTTCTTCTTTCAAATCTTAAGTATCAGAGAAAGGTTGTTAAAGTACTGCTGAAGTGAAGTGCTGTCAACGGGTTATGCAGCCATCAACATCACACAAGGCAGGTAAGAACAAACCTCTCAGGTAAGAACACACCTCTCAGGTAAGAACACACCTCTCAGGTAAAAACACACCTATCAGGTAAGAACACACCACTCAGGTAAGAAAACACCTATCAGGTAAGAACACACCTCTTCAAGGATCCCATGGTCCTCTTGTTGGTGGATCTCTCCCGAGTGAGAGCGGGTGGGAATAAGGTTGTGTTATGTGTGGATGATTTGTATTGTGTGTTATTGTTTATGTGGGTTTTGACGTGCAGCTGGTGGAACCTCATGTCTTGCTTCCTGCTCTCATGTGCAGCTATCATCTTGATATTGAGAGTATTAAACCATGTTAACATATGACTAGGGGTCTGAGGATAATGTCATGGAACGTTAATGGTTACAAAATACCATAAAAAGGAAAATGTTTTTATTACACCTAAAATCCCAACAAGCCGATGTGGCTTTTATACAAGAGACTCACTAGATGGATTCAGAGGCAGCTAACTGAGGAGAGACTGGGTTGTTCAGGCATACTATAGCTCATACTCTAGTAAAACACATGGAGTGGCTATGTTGGTGCAAAAAGCTGAACTTCCAATTGTTAAGAGAAGAAAAGGACGTGGACAGAAGAATGATGTGTTTGGAAGCTAAAATTAATGGAATAAAAGTTAATCTATGTAATATCTATGCCCCGACATCGAAGATACAGACTGTTTTTTTGAAGTAAATAAATCAGTGGGGAACATCGCTGATGGGCACACAATCATAGCTGGAGATTTTAATCAAGTTTTGGATGGAGCTTTAGACAAAACCACTCCTTTATTTAATATGATAAAAGACAGACTGGCAATTAAATTACTGATGAAGGACCTCGGATGGACAGATATATGGAGGCTTGTCAACCCAAGAGAAAGGGAATACACATTCTACTCTCATAGACACACGTCTCACTCCAGGATAGATTATTCTGATAAGCAAGGATCTGGTGGAGAGCGTCTCAGATGGCTCAATATAACCAGCATTGACCAGTCATGCAGCAGCAGCAGCTAGGATTAGTAATAGAACCAGACCGAGTAAAGAAAAACGGATGGAGGGTCAACAGATCTCTTTTCCAGGACCAGGATTTAGCAGTTCAATGGTAGAGGAACTTGACAATTTCTTCCTGTGGAACGTTGGTTCAACAGATAAATCGGAACAGTATGGGAGACCTCCAAAGCTTTTATAAGGGAAATCATAGCATACAGTAGAAAGAAAGAGAGAAAGTTAAAATAGTAAGTGATCTGGAATCTCAGTTTAAAGAAATAGAAAGAACACTGTCCAAGAATCACACTGATCTAATGCTTAAACGATGGTGTGACCTCGAATTTAAATTAAATGAAATCTATAATAAAAAGGCAGAGTATGCCCTATTTCGAGGGCATAGTTATGCTATACCAGCCGTCAAAAATGAAATGGGGAAAGTAATGATGAATACAAAGGAAATAATATATTGTATTTGCAAGTTTTTATAGTGAACTTTATAAATCGAAGGCTGGTCCATACGTGGGTAATTATGAGACATGTTTCTCAAAAATGAACCTAAAGTAATGAAGTAATTTTCCTAATAAAATGAAAACTGCAAAGATAATACCAACATAAAAAAATGGAGATAAGTGTTACATGGATAATAATAGACCAATATCCCTTCTTCCTCAAAAGTATAAATTAATTATTGCGTGAACATTAGTAGGGATTTAGTAAAAATAGAACTACTACCCATGCACTAATGGAGTAACAAAGGCAGTTGAAAATGATGAGTATTCTATTGGTATTTACATTGACCTGCAGAAGGCTTTGGATATATAGATCACAGTAAATGATTGATTACCTTAGAGAAGTATGGAGAAGTATGGATAAGAGGGCTCACTCTTGGCTGAAAAGCTACTTGGAAACAGACGCAGTGAGTTAATGACGTGGTGTCAGGACTTAGGAAGATCACCGGTGGAGTACCACAGGGATCAGTAATGGGTCTATACCTTTTATACTTTCTATAACCATTTTTGTAATGTTTATAAATTACAAAAATGTGTCATTTTTGCTGACGATAAAAACTTTTTGCTGAGGAAAACGTTTGAAGGAACTTTTGTTTGTTATTGAAAAGGAGCTAGAAATGATCAAATCAGGGTTTGACGTTAATACATTATCTCTTAATATAATGAAAACCATGCAACATATTGATTATATAAATGGTAAAAGGTCAAAGTCAATACCAATACTGTATAAATGTAGAGATGTACCAACTTCTTATGCTGCGTTTACACCAAACGCGACGCGTTACTCGCACCTTAAAGGGGGCGTGGCTTATCTCTGTAAAAAAACGATACCGTTTTCGCCATGCACCATGGAAATAGCCACTAGCTCTGCTTTGTACTTGTTGTGTAAATTCCCCATACGTCGGAACATCAAACTCCATCGTGTCTGGGTTCATAATATTATCCGTAGTCCCACAACAGCGTCTGAATGACGGCCTCTACCACCACTACTTCAGCACGAGCAGCAGTTCTATTACTAGAAACATTGCGTAGAAAAAAGGCTTAAAGACAAAAGACTTAAAGACAGAAGACTTGAAAACAGAAGACTTAAAGACAGAAGACTTAAAGACAGAGGACAAAGACAGAAGACTTGAAGACAGAAGGCTTAAAGACAGAATACAAAGACAGAAGACATAAAGACAGAAGACAAAGACAGAAGACTTAAAGACAGAAGGCTTGAAGACAGAAGACTCAAAGACAGAAGACAAAGACAGATGGCTTGAAGACAGAAGACTTAAAGACAGAAGACAAAGACAGAAGACAAAGGCCGAAGACTTGAAGACAGAAGGCTTAAAGACAGAAGACTTGAAGACAGAAGACATAGACAGAAGGCTTAAAGACAGAAGACTTGAAGACAGAAGACAAAGACAGAAGGCTTAAAGACAGAAGACTTAGAGACAGAAGACTTAAAGACAGAAGACAAAGACAGAAGGCTTAAAGACAGAAGACAAAGACAGAAGACTTGAATACAGAAGGCTTAAAGACAGAAGACAAAGACAGAAGACTTGAAGACGCAAGGCTTAAAGACAGAGGACTTAAACACCGAAGACAAAGACAGAAGACTTGAAGACAGAAGACTGAAAGACAGAAGACTTAAAGACAGAAGACACAGACAGAATACTTAAAGACAGAAGACAAAGACAGAAGACAAAGACAGAAGACTTAAAGACAGAAGACAAAGACAGAAGGCTTAAAGACAGAAGACAAAGACAGAAGACTTAAAGACAGAAGACAAAGACAGAAGGCTTAAATACAAAAGATAAAGACAGAAGACAAAGACAGAAGACTTAAAGACAGAAGACTTGAAGACAGAAGGCTTAAAGACAGAAGGCTTAAAGACAGAAGACTTAAAGACAAAGACAGAAGACAAAGACAGAAGACTTGAAGACAGAAGGCTTAAAGACAGAAGGCTTAAAGACAGAAGACTTAAAGACAGAAGACTTAAAGACAGAAGACAAAGACAGAAGACAAAGACAGAAGATTTGAAGACAGAAGACTTAGAGACAGAAGACTTAAAGACAGAAGACACAGACAGAAGACTTAAAGACAGAAGACAGAAGATTTGAAGACAGAAGACTTAGAGACAGAAGACTTAAAGACAGAAGACACAGACAGAAGACTTAAAGACAGAAGACAAAGACAGAAGACTTAAAGACAGAAGACAAAGACAGAAGACAGAAGGCTTAAAGACAGAAGACAAAGACAGAAGACAAAGACAGAAGACTTAGAGACAGAAGACTTAGAGACAGAAGGCTTAAAGACAGAAGACTTGAAGACAGAAGGCTTAAAGACAGAAGGCTTAGAGACAGAAGGCTTAATTATTCATTCTTAAGGCAAAGCGTCCTGAAGGAAGGGCTGAAATAAGAGCTAAAAGGTTAACAAGACAGCAGCACACAATCCCATCACAGGACATTGTTGGGACGTGTTTGGATGTGAGGCTTTACAGCAGGGGTCCCCAAACTTTTTCCTGTGAGGGCCACATAACTTTTCCCTTCTCTGATGGGGGCCGGGGTCAGTTTGTAACAGAAAAAGTGTGACGATCGCAGGGGTGCCTAAATGTAAACATTTATTGTTTTCCAGAAAGCCACACAACCAAATATGAATAACCCTTTCCGGGATCTTCACAGAAAAACAGTCAGGAAATAAATAACACTATTTATGAAATAAATAATAACACTATTTATGAAATACATAATAACACTATTTATGAAATAAATAATAACACTATTTATGAAATAAATAATAACCAAATACCCCTCTCTGGGATCTTCACAGAAAAAAAGTCAGGAAATAAATAACACTATTTGTGAAATAAACAAACGGCCTTTTCTTTGCATTGAACAAAACAATAATCGTTTGACCACTGCAGGTTAAATACCCTGCATTCTGAATCAATTGTTCTCTTACCAAACCTTTTCGCCATTATTCCGTTCTATTTGACAGGGGCTAGTATCGGATTTGCGTGGCCAGACTGAAAAAAAAATCATAATGCGTCTCTGGTATTGTTCAGGGGGCCGGGCCAAATGTGGGCCTTAGTTTGGGGACCACTGGTTTACAGCCTTGTTGTGCATCAGCAACACGGCTAACCGAACTAGAACACTAGCCACACCTAACTAGAAAATGCATATCCTGCTGAAATATTTGAAAAAATAATAATAACATACCTGAAAATACAGAAAAAAGATGACAATTGTTGAAAATAGAAACACAAATATTCTTTCCACAAGATTCTGAAGCTCTTCTCCACATGATGTGCTCTGAGCTGCGCAATACACCCACATTATGAATGTACCTACATTACAAATTCAGAAAAGGTCTGAAAAAAAGCATAGAACATAAACAATGACAGTTTAAAAAGTATAAAAGATATCAAAACGCTGAATACTAAAGTAATAGTTGAAGGTTTTGTCAAAATGTTCACATTTAAATGGTGTCTGTAGCTGAAAGTATGCAGAACCTTTAAGCTTTTAAAGTTGAAGAAGTTGAAGAGGATTTAAAGATGTTCTCCCATTCAAAAATAAATCATAAAAAGCTTAATAATTAAAAATGTTTAAAAGTTAGAAACAAGAAAAGTCACAGCACCGTTCTCCTGAAAGAGCTGAATATTCTGATAGCTGAACGGTTTCTGTAGCTCAAATAATGCAGGAGAAGAAAGACGACAAAAAAAGTACGGAAGAAATAGAATATGCAGAAGTAATACATATGTGATGCTATGAAGCATTAATCATTCCAGCTATAAGCCGGCAGGAGAACAGTCAGTGAGCTCGAGGTTTTACAGCCACACGGAATACAGTTCTCAGGTGTCTTTGGACCGGGAACAAACACAGGAACTGTGGTGGTTTACTGGAACGCCTAAAAAGGATCAGCCAATCAGAGGCAGCGAGTCATGCCGTCTCTCCTGTTTTTGACCTCAGTGATGAATACGTTGTGTTTCCTGTGAGTCCTTCACAATAAAAGCCCCACTGTGAGTGTGGTGTGGAGGTGTTTTAATGTGAAGAAGCAGGAAGTGGAGTTCTCATCAGCAGTAACTTCCTGCTGCAGCAGAGTG
>NC_136602.1:22999940-23097440 GCF_910589615.1 Taurulus bubalis
TTTTAAGTACACATTAGTCAAATATGTTCATTTTGTTTACTTAAAAAGATATCACTCGAAACTTACATTTTTTGTGACAATCGATTGCCTTAATTACATTGAGTTTAACTAACTCAATTTATCTAAAAATCTGCTATTGAACAGTATTTTCTGGCCCGCTCCCTTTTAGCACACTGCAATATTAAAATTAAATAGACAAAATAAATAACAAACATTTATAAATTAAAATAAATAGAACAAAAAATAATTTAGAAAAAATACTTGCATAAATGTCATTTAAATAACACAGGCCCCTGACTCTGCTCTATACACGTGCTAGGTTGTGCTGTATGATATCTTGACAAATGAGCACTCAGTGCATTAAGTGTCTGAAAAGTGCAAATGCAATCAGTGTAGAGGCATGGAACAGGGCTGATTCTGGAATAGTGGCTGTGCTGCAGCCTATAGTGTCTAAATAACTGTATTCTGGAGGTGAAAGAAGCTGCGCACAACTTACACTTCCAGATCATTTTGGAAACAGCGACCTCAAAGGCAAAGAAAAAAATTACAAAGTTTAGACCACCATCTAAAACTTTGAAAACAGAATTGCTTATACTTACTATAATATAACAACAAGTCATTACTATTAGCTTAACAAAACATGATCATGGACTACAGCTAACACTGCTTTAAAATGACATGTTTTCCTCAAAATAATTTGTTTTATATGACGTCTATAGATGGAAAATAGCATAAGTAAACTTATTAGTTTTTAACATGTTTATTAGACAAATCTTGAATGACATTTTGGACTCATTTTTAGACCAATCATCTTTCTTTTTTGCAAGCAAATACAAAGTTAAGTAAAATATGATCTGTGCAGTGCCAAAGGTTAAATATCAAATAGGAAGATGGTGTTTATGAACAGAACACATTCATGAATTGTTGACTTGAATACGGCAAAAAGTTTTATTTTGATCAAACAGGCAAGTAGAATAAATGATGATATGTGGGTGTGCAAATGATTTAGGGTTACCACACAAAAACATTGTCTGAGAGAAATACACTTTTTTAAGTTATTGGTATTTAGAGAGGGGGGGTTGACAGAATAATTCACATTCATTGGATTAGGTTTAAGTTAAGGAGTAGACTGGACTAAAGGTTTAAGTTACAGAGTAGACTGGACATAAAGGTTTAAGTTACAGAGTAGACTGGACTAAAGGTTTAAGTTATGGAGTAGACTGGACTAAAGGTTTAAGTTACAGAGTAGACTGGACTAATGGTTTAAGTTACAGAGTAGACTGGACTAAAGGTTTAAGTTACAGAGTAGACTGGACTAATGGTTTAAGTTACAGAGTAGACTGGACTAAAGGTTTAAGTTACGGAGTAGACTGGACATAAAGGTTTAAGTTACGGAGTAGACTGGACATAAAGGTTTAAGTTACGGAGTAGACTGGACTAAAGGTTTAAGTTACAGAGTAGACTGGACTAAAGGTTTAAGTTACGAGTAGACTGGACTAAAGGTTTAAGTTACAGAGTAGACTGGACTAAAGGTTTAAGTTACGAGTAGACTGGACTAAAGGTTTAAGTTACGAGTAGACTGGACTAAAGGTTTAAATTACGGAGTAGACTGGACTAAAGGTTTAAGTTACGAGTAGACTGGACTAAAGGTTTAAATTACGGAGTAGACTGGACTAAAGGTTTAAGTTACGAGTAGACTGGACTAAAGGTTTAAGTTACGAGTAGACTGGACTAAAGGTTTAAATTACGGCGTAGACTGGACTAAAGGTTTAAGTTACGAGTAGACTGGACTAAAGGTTTAAATTACGAGTAGACTGGACTAAAGGTTTAAATTACGGAGTAGACTGGATTAAAGGTTTAAATTACGGAGTAGACTGGACTAAAGGTTTAAATTAAGGAGTAGACTGGACTTAAGGTTTAAGTTACGAGTAGACTGGACTAGAGGTTTAAGTTACGGAGTACCCTGAGATGGGACCGGCTCGTAGCAGAGAAACAAACTCAGGGCTCTCACTAATTCGGCGTAATGGTGAGTTGTATTTTTATGCACTTTATAATTGTCTTGATGCCGGTCGTATCATTTATCATGTGGAGATCATGATATTTGTTAACTCATATTTATTACGTCATATTTATCGCCCACACCGTGAAGGCCGGTCCGTGAAAATATTGTCTTAGGCCAAACCGGTCCGTGGCGCAAAAAAAGGTTGTGGACCGCTGAATCATATCACATTATTTTGATAATAATTACTTTTGGCCAACATTTTAAGTGGTTTTTGAAGCCTTATTGATATCATTATTGAAACTGCATGTTTTATTCACATTCATTCTATTGATAATATTTATTATCTTCATCATTTCTTAACCACCAGCTCAAACTCCAACACAATGGCTCCCCATGTGAGGTAGTCATGTTTGTAATCATTCATTAGTTGTGGAACATTCATTGGTCAATGCCAACATTTCAGATTCCACTTCTAAACAGAATGCTGAAGATGAAGCAGAACTATCCATAACGGTGTCGTCTGCATATACATATATTGTATTAAAAGGTATACTTTGCTGTACTTTTCTATCAATAAGCAGGTAAAGACAGAACAGATCCCTCTCAGGCATCTCATGCCACTAGCTGGTGTCTGTATCAGAGCCTCTGTGCTCTCCATTCTCATGTCGCTGTGTTCCGGGTGGTTCTGAGGTTGTGTACCCTCCAGCCAATAACAGGATGCAGCACCTTGAACGCGTCCGCTTCCTGCGATGCAACACCTTGAACGCAACACCTACAACACGTTCGCTTACTGCTGGCTCGTGTGGAGGTGTGGGTGGTGTTAATTTGAGCTTTGGAACTTAACCGCACAACTCAACCCAGGAATACCTTATCCAATCTCCAGAAGGGGGAGAGTGGTTATCATTTATTTGATCAACTTGATGTTTGGACCGGTATAATGACTAACCTTCTGTGTTGCATCTGATTTAACCCTTTATCGTGCAAGTAACCATGGCTCTAAGTAACCCTAGAGCCATGTTTTTACGCGTGGGTCCCCGTTTGGGTTATAATGTGCACATAAATTGCATGAATCACATCTTGCCACTGGTTACACGGATCAACAGTCCCAGTGAGCACCAACCCGGATTTCAACATTGATTTCTAGTTGAAAATATTCGGTTTGAACATCCAAGTCCAATGATATTGGTTACTGTGAACGTACACTGGTTGGAGAAATTTAGTCTTGATGAAGACGTGTTTGGAACGTATTAAAAGTTTTATTAAACGTTTCATGTTGCTGTAGATCTGCAACGCATCATGGTCAAAATTAATTCCTGGGTGAATCTTACTGTAAATAAATGTTGCTGTCAATCACAATACAGTAATTTTGAGCATTTTTTCCTTTTTCAGCAATACATCATAATCCGTTTTAGCATTATTTTCAACACAGATGTTAGTTCACACAGACAGGGGAGAAAACAACATTGTATACCTCTGTTGCGTTACACAATGATGACAATAGACTATAACGTTGTGTGCCGATGGACACTTGCTTCTCTCATCACAATTTTGGAGCAAGAGCTCCAACATTTTTGACCAGAATCCTCACTTCAACTTCAGCAACAGCAAAGTAACGAAGCTCATTATTATTCCTTGATATTTCTTTTTTGCCAGCATTTTGCAAATGTACATTAATTACAGACAGCACAGTCTTCTCAAGTAAAGTTACCGTGTAACGCTACGTGACTTTAAGGGGGAAGAGACACTTTCCTGCATTTGCTTATTAAGTTGTGCTATAAATCATTTTTGCTTCATATAGTTGATACACGGCAGAAGTTTAGTGTAACTTGTAAATTAATAAACGATTAAATTAATTAATCGTTTATGTGTGACGGCGTCGTGTGTGTGTGTGTGTGTTGCTGTTCGTTAGCCAAGGCTAGCTCCGTTTGGAGAGGTTTTGACTCTTTTCTCTCTTGCTAGCGACCGTGCAGCACAACGTGACGTGGGTAACGTTACCGAGCACCACTGAAGGTGAACCAGAACGACACAACAGGTCAGACAGCACAACATGGCGTGTGTTTTCTGAGCTACATAGCAGGGCAGACTGCAACAGCTGGTATAAAGTTGGATCCATTGTTGCTAGCCTAACCCTCTTGTTGTGTTTGTGTCCAATCTGACCGATTTACAACTTTACTCAATCATAAATATTGTGTTTTACATCTGATTGCCTCAAGACCTGATGATATCCTCCACACTAGGCATTTACCCCCCTGTCTCACACACACACACACACACTTGTGTGAACACCTGTTCGCAGCCCTTTATATAAAGTTGTACACATTTCAAACTTCAAACAGAAAAAGCAGGTGTTTGTTATGGGAACCATCTCTTTCCTGCTTCATGTGCACGTCCCCCCACGTGAACCACACCTTCCAGACTAAACAATGCTTATCTTCTCACTTTCCCCCTAAATACACCGGGAACATCAAAGTAAGGGTTTCTTTCAGGTCTCTCCTTATAAATACGGTACTATTGTCTGTTTATTTTGTGTTGCAGGAAACCTCCACCAGGCTGATGTTGAGGCATCCTGGAGCCTTGAGGCCCTGCTGAGCCTCAAGGCTCATCATGTTGGTAAGATCCCAGTACCAGATAAAACACCACATAGGCTGACATCGTCATAGTAGAAACATATTGTGGTATTTCTAATGGGAATCAGTAACCAATGTCTCTCTGTCCTTCCACTGCAGGGAAGAGGACTCCTGCCCAGGAAGAGGACTCCTGCCAATGAAGAGACTCCAGTTCATGAAGAGACTCCAGTTCATGAAGAGACTCAGTTCATGAAGAGACTCCAGTTCATGAAGAGACTCCAGTTCAGGAAGAGACTCCAGTTCAGGAACAGACTCCAGTTCATGAAGAGACTGCAGTTCATGAAGAGACTCCAGTTCAGGAACAGACTCCAGTTCATGAAGAGACTCCAGTTCAGGAAGAGACTCCAGTTCATGAAGAGACTCTAGTTCAGGAAGAGACTCCAGTTCATGAAGAAACTCCAGTCCATGGAGAAGCCGACCGTCCAGGGAGAGGATTCCAGTTCAATATAGTAACAATAAAGTCAGTCATGGACATTTTATTGTTTGAAATTGTACTTTTTTCAGTTCCAATTGTTTTTATATATTTCCCCCTTGACCGGAATATGTTATTGCTTCCAGTGCTTGAATTCTACTGTTTACTGTCAAATTACTTTAAGACAGGTTTAAATTGTCATAGTAACTTGAAGAGGAACATTTAAATGTTGTATGTTCAAGAATACCATAACAAATGTCCTTTAAAAAAACATTTTTTTACAAACTAAATGTCAAATTTGTTTTTAAAATGTTGAAATATTAAAATAAATGACTTTTGTTGAAAAAAACTGCAACTTCATTTTACAGTATGTAATTATTTTACTGTTATTCATTTACAGTAAAATGAGGATTTAAATAGTAGATTTAACCAGTAGTCTAGGATTTGCTGTACACGGTTACTGTGATGACAAGTACAGTATTTTGATAACTACTGTAATAACAGAGACAGTACTGGTACTTGTGCGTGGTGACGTCATCAAGTGAGCTGCTGTTCCAGATGCAGACTGACATTACTGCATCCTCCCGTCCTACTCCCAAGTACACAAGTCCGTACTCTTGTACTTGGTATTTAAAAAACAAGCATAATTAGAAGGGTATTGATCAAAACTAAACACAGCACACCAAGAGAACAGCTTTCCCTGATGATTCTGCTTGTATGCTTTGTTCATCTCTCTGTTACGTTAGCTCAGTATTTACGTTATGCATAAACTCAGTAAACCGTGAACATGCTCTCTGCTTGATGTTTGTCTTGATAGGTACATTTGTGACAACTGATTGAAAGAGCCCAGAGAAGAAGACATATTTTGATACGAGGAGATCAGGAATTACTGATTTCATATAAACATGAGATGATTTTAATTGTCAAACAGTTCTGAGATGTTTAAAAGCTACAAATTATTACTAAAATTTCACAATACTGTGCAGAATATTGTATAATTCATATTGTCATTTGTCTACTCAAATAAAGTTTGAATCAAACAGATGAATGTGTGTGTTGCTCAGTCATTTCCATTGTCAGGATGTTAAATGGACCAGTTCGTTTTACCCTTCTGCTGCATGAAATCCAGTTGTTCATATCCCCTGTTTAAACATAATGACATAGATGTTTTGTGAAAGAACACGTTATATTTGTCTCACCACAAGATCAGTAATTGTAAATGAAATGAATCGGTTCTTGTCGAGGGAGTCGAGCTTCCCCGTACCACCGGCCTGAGCAAGTTAGCGACTGATGCTAACGAATCAAAGCTACCGTTACACAACCAAGCAATAATTACATGCATCTCTCATGTATCTATTTGTGGTTTTTGCTATAATTTTACAGCAGATGTCAACTTTTACAGAGATGCAACAGAAAGCATCCAGAATGGAAACATGACAATGGGATGTGTATGGTCACAGGAGGTTAGTGAGAGTGATTAAAACCAGCTTGACCTGCTTTCATTATTGATCAGAGGTTAAATTATTGGTAAAACAGGAAATCGAATAAATCATCATCGGCACCACAACTTCTCCCTCTGCATCGATGGCACCACTGTTCCTCCACACACGTCTGTGACCTTGGGCTGCAGTCGAATCAAAACAATGACCTCCTAACATCTAACAATGACCACTTCTCCTTGACCTCTGCGGAAAATGTCCCAGGGTCAAGGAAAGATGGGAAGGAGAATTAACATAAACAACCTGGTTCATATTGTTACTTCATTAACATAAACAACCTGGTTCATAGTGTTACTTTATTAACATAAACAACCTGGTTCATAGTATTACTTTATTAACATAAACAACCTGGTTCATAGTATTACTTTATAAACAACATAAAAATTATGAACGATGTTGGAATAAAATAATAATAAATACATCTGAAAGTGAAACCAAGGTATTTGTCACAGAATACAAAGCTACTAAACGTCTCATTGTTTAAACATGATGAATTAAATACGTTATCCACTAACAATGTGTGTCATATATGTGTGTCTCATATCCCTTTATGTTGTTATGGTTTATATGCAGATTATAATCTGATCATGAGAATATGCAGACATTTTGGAAAATGGTTTGTTTCTTTTTGACAACGACCCTGAACTATGTAGTTCCATACACTCCTGCCGTGCTGCTTCTAAATGACTTTTCCGCACTGGAATTATCACGGGATCAAAAACGCATCTTATTAACTGGCCTGACAGCCGCAAAAAAAATGCTAGCAATGCGTTGGAGTCCACCTCATACCCTAACGAAACCCCAGTGGTTAGCTAGCGAAACCCCAGTGGTTAGCTAACGAAACCCCAGTGGTTAGCTAGCTATCTTGACGTGGTGAACATGGAGCTCTCAATAGCTAGAATACACGGTGCTAAAGAAAACACTATTTTATCCTGGTCTACGGCTTTAAGCAAAATTCAACAATGTATGTACATATATAACAATATAATACATTCCCTTGTATAATATTTGTAGATGTGAGGGGGGGAGGGTGTCGCTAATAGTGGGAGGAGGGGTAATTAACACTATGTGTAGGTGTATGTACGTGTATGTGTGTGTATATGTATGTATATGTGTGTATGTATGTATGTGTGTATATGTATGTATGTGTGTGTATATGTGTGTATTAATATATATATATATATGTATGTGTATGTATATGTATATATGTATGTGCACATGCATGTATTAGTGTATATGTGTATATGTATGCGTATGTGCATGTATATGTATGTGTGTATGTATGTGTGTGTATGTGTATATATGTGTAAATGTATATATGAGAATGTGTATGTGCGTATATACAGTACATATGTATGCGTATATGCGGGTATACACCTATGTATCGCAATTGTTCCTTTGTTTGTATGATTATGTGCATTTGTTTCTTTATATACATGTATTGTGCACATCTTTTCTTTACATGCATATCTAGAAAATCAATAAAAATGTGATCACAAAAAAAGAATATGCAGACAACAGTTTATGAAACACCACTCAGTGAGACCTGTGTTGACTTGATATGTTTTATTGTAATGTGACTAAATAGTTGATTCAAAAGATGATAATCAAAAAGACTGAAGAGCTCGTCCAGTTTAACTTCCATCAAAGCTTCTGTAGCTGAAGTCAAATAAAAGAATGAGGGCTGAAGCTGCAGAACAACACCAGAGAGAATATCAATACAGCAGTTTATCACTTTACAGCAGTTTCATCACTTTACAGCAGTTTTAAGCAACAGCAATGTAACATTCGTAGTTTGCCAGCAGGTTTAACAGATTATTGAAAGTCAAAACTCGAAATTACCCAGAATTCATAAAAAAGAGCAAACACTCCACAGTCTCTCTCACTCACACACACACACACACACACACACACACACACACACACACACACACACACACACGCACTAAAGTTTATCCCGACACAAAGAGGCCAAACAGTGCACTCAACTTGGACAGGTAAAAACCCATCAGATGTAAACTGGGTGAGTTAATGTTAATTGGAAGGGGAGAGGAGACCTCTCTCCCTCGTGGTGCAGAATAGCCTGGCTGCTGAGGACACCACTCTGGCTGAGGTAGCATGGCATTGTCCAATTACCCAGGCCAGTCTATTCAGGAAGGTGTGCTGCAGTAGCGCCAGTCTCTTTGAAGGATCGTCGGCTGCAGATAGCTGACGGAAACTGTTAGCACTCATGTCAACTCCACATATCTAAATTGCGTGCACTCAATAAAGACAAGGGATACAAAGTCTGTTTTTTCCAATATTCCAATTAGTCCTATTCATGATGGGTATAATCCAGGTCCCCCCTACCCCCTCCCACACTCCTCCCCATTAATGCATTAATGAATAAAAAACAAAATTCAAATAAATAAATCTATGTTCCCTTCTCTCTTATTAAATATATTGAGTATGAATATTAATACAATTGTATGACATGACCGAATTCTAGAATTTTAGAATTCTAGAGAGGAATTTTAGAATTCTAACACTTCCATTCTAGAATTCTAAAATTCCATTCTAAAATTCCATTCTAGAATTGATTGGAGCACTGACATTACTAGAGATATTGCTCAACTGGCCGTATTCATCCGTGGTGTTTTTGGCGGTCCCAGAGGAGTTCCTTGAGTTGATTGTCTCTTCAATGCACATTACTAACTCTACTTTCTTTTTCCATGGATTCATGGCTGCCTGGAACCAGTCCTGCCTGCTGCCATGGCCCTGCTGATGGAACCGGCCTGGAACCGGTCCTGCCAGCTGCCATGGCCCTGCTGATGCCCCTCCTCTCTACCTCCTTCTGCTTAATGGATCGTGGCTATCTGGATCATGGACCATGCATACTACTCATTATATGAATAATTTATGTCATATTCATTGAATGTGCTGTAACTCTGTTACGTTATTCACTCTGGTCACATGACATCTATTGCTTCTGTCCATCCGGGGAGAGGGATCCTCCTCTGTTGCTCTCCCTCAGGTTTCTTCCCCTTTTTTCCCTCTGAAAGGGTTTTCCTATCTTTATTGGGGGAGTTTTTCCTGATCCGATGTGAGGTCCCGGGACAGGGATGTCATGTGTACAGATTGTAAAGCCCTCCGAGGCAAACTTGTATTTGTGATGTTGGGCTATATAAAATGAACTGAATTGAATAGTCTCAAGTGGAGAATCCATTGAATTCTAGAATGGAATTTTAGAATTCTAGAGTGGCTCAATGGTTAGCATGCCTGTCTTACATTCAGAGGATTGGTGGTTCGTGCCCTGGCTTAGGCAATTTTAACAATTATCCCGCGGGCCGGACTGGACCCCCTGGCGGGCCAGACATGGCCCGCGTGCTGTATGTACCACCTGAAAATTAACCCTGACAAAACTGAATTACTTTTCCTTCCAGGAAAAGACTCTCCCACCCACGACCTGACGATCACCTTCAACAACTCACTGTTGGCACTGACCCCGACTTCCGTCGCAAACTAAAAACACATCTTTTTCGACTACACCTTGAATAGGGAAAGTAGCGCCGTAGTAGCACTTAAATGGCACTTACTGATAGCACTAGTTTAACTTTATTGAAGAAATTGTACTTTCTTGATTTTTGTCGTTCTGAGTTTGTACTCATGGTTGAATGCACTTATTGTAAGTCGCTTTGGATAAAAGCGTCAGCTAAATAAAATGTAATGAAGCCAAGGCTCCAGGATGTTCTCCGGGTGGGACATGAAGAAGTGTGTCTCGAGGACAAAGTCATTCGTACTTATACAAAGTCATTCGTACTTGTGCCAAAAGAAAGCAGTCGCGTTTAGGCCACTTTCCTCCCAAAAAATGTTTATAATAAAAAATTAAAAACACACACATCACCAGCTCGCCTCCCTCTCCACAGCAGAAACAGAAGCGCTCGTGCGTGTGCTTGCCCTCGGGCCGCAGCTTCCGCTTCTTCTGCTTCTTCTGCTTCTTCTGCTTCTTCTGCTTCTTCTGCTTCAGCTAGGCGTTCATGGCCTTCTCCTCCTTCTCCATCACCACGGCACTCTGGAGGAAACATAGGGTTAACAATAAAAAAGTGGTATCAAACACAGCTTCCGATCATTAGTTGCCATTTCGTAAAATACAGCCATCCCGGGAAAAACCCAGGCGATGTTTTTGTGTATCGTCGTGCCTGGAAAGTGTTCCAGTGATGTGAAGGCCAGTCACAACAGACTTCATCACCTGTACTTCACATCGCTTCCTTCCTACTGTCACTCATCTGATTAAAGAACAACCGAGATATTAACTTTAAGTTGGTTTGGATGAGCATCGTTTTCCCCGATTGACTACTTTAGGTTTTCAATGAATTCATCAAAACTACTGAAATTATTAATTCCTTCTCTGGGCCCACTGTCGTACTTCAATGGCACATTTCTGCTTTCAAATGTCATGCTGCAAAAGAAAGTCTTCCATTAGAAAACATGCGTTTTCGTGACAACACTAGGTTGTAGCTGCAGCATGTCTTCTCAGTAGAATCAGAACTAACTAACTAGAGAAGAGGGATAAACAAAGATGCAATTACATTCTCTACCACTTGGTGTCGCGAATGCAACACATGAAAATGTGGGGCAGAGCAGGCATGCAGTCCTGCTAGTAAAGCAAAAAGTATTCTTGCAATGTTTTTTGCTCGACTGTGAGCAGAACTCGTCCAGATTGAGATTATATTCCATCCAAGGCAGGTCAAAGCTCGAGAAAATAAGGTTGAGCAGAATGTAGTTTTGTCTGAGAATATCAGCCAAAAATTTAAAAAAACTTAGTTTTAGTAGTTAGTATGCAGTCAGCATAAAAAAGGTGTGAGGCCCTCCAAATGATAATAATAATAAAAACTAGAAAATTTCACATGAAATTTTGAAAGTGTGGCTACTACTGCCATAAGACGTCGCAATATATATATACATTACCGGTAGTGAGATGTGTTATTGAGGTACATTATATATATGCCAACATTAGCTGTGAGGGCTTGATGGTGTAAATATGAATGGGACAGCACTTTGCTGCAACATATCACGTGATTACACATGTTCCTCCTGCGTGTGTGTGCCCGTGTCACTGGTTGCAAACAAAAAATCAATAGTGCAAAGATGAAATATGTGGATATATGTTTCCCCGTGAAAACCTGCACTCTTGAATTTAGTTAGTCCTATTTTTCAAAATAAAAAAGAATTGTTAGGTTTGAAAGTTTTGTCAACATTCACAAATTCTTCTGTGGCACGTCCACACCCTAATAATAATAATAATAATAAATTTCATTTTTAAACGCACTTTTCATTAAAAAAAAACTGAGTGCCACAGAGCCAATATATAGTAAAACAAATAAAAACATAGTTAAAACATGGTTAAAGGAATCCCTAATAAATAAATAAAATAAAAATGTATAGCTGACAATGAATCAACACAAGATAAAAATGCCTTCCTGAATAAAAAGGCTTTTAGGCCAGTCTTAAAGAGTTCAGTGTGAGAGTTCCTCATCCTACCAACATATTTAACCTACAAGGACGACCTACTGAATAAACACAATAAACTATCAGCATAGCAAAATGTTAACTTATTTCTTCTCATTATTAGTTATGTAATGTCATCTGAAGAAAAAAACTGATTATTATCATTTTAGGAAAGTAATGAGTCCTGAAACGTCTCGTCTCAAAGTCAGTATGTTATATGTTACATATCTTTAACAAAAAGCTCTTTAACACGGCATGTCATATATTTATATATATATATATATATATATATATATATATATATATATATATATATATATATATATATATGCATATGTATATATATTTATATATATGTATATGTATATATGTGTGTGTGTGTGTGTGTGTGTGTGTGTGTGTGTGTGTGTGTGTGTGTGTGTGTGTGTGTGTGTGTGTGTGTGTGTGTCACAGGTGGCACCTTGTATGGTAGCTCCTCCCATCAGTATGAATGGATGAATGATGACATGCCGTGTTAAAGAGCTTTAAGTGGTGAAGAGATTAGAAAAGAGAAATACAAGTACAGACCATTTAACATTTGAATGATTAGATGCCTGAAATAAGGTCTGTGGTAAACAAAAGTTTAAGAGATGTTAAAGTGTTGCTCTACGATATACAAAGTGGAAACCCCTCATACATTTTGAAGCTTAATGTCTTAAAAAGCAAGTGGCTAAAACAGACTAGCACTCACAGACTCATATTTTTGTAGCCTAACGTCAGCTACACTGTTCATTAGTGAAGGTGGTCTTGCTGAACATGAGGTATAAGCAGCATAAATGTGTCTCAACCCCCACAGTCCTAAACGCCCCAGACAAAAGCTATCTCACTGGACAATAAGCTCACCCATCGTCATGTTGCGTTCTAGTTTGGCACTTTTAATACATTTCATTTAAGTAATGAAATAGAGAGATGGCAGTCAAGCAACGGCTTCAACCGGGGTTACTCTTTTATGTATTTATTAATGTGTTTGTATTATTTTGCCAATATATAATAATAATAACTTTATTTATATAGCACCTTTAAAAACAAAGTTTACAAAGTGCTCTACAGAGAAGCAACGCATAGACATAACTAAACAAAAAGGACCATCAAGGCAATGAATACAACTAAATCAAACAAATGGAATAGAAAACAAACAAACAAATAAATAAAATATACAAACAAAAACAGGGGAACAAAAGGACGACATCACTTAAAAGCAATTCTATAAAAATGGGTTTTAAGGAGTGATTTAAGTGTATATCGGTGTATTCATTCATGCCATCATATTGTGGTGTTTCACGTTGAGTGTGTAACTGCACACTCAACGAGAAACACCACAACATGATGGCATGAATGAAGGCCCGAGCAGCTCCAGCGGGCTGAAGGGTGCGCGCCTCTCCAGCGGCCGGTCCCATTCATACACCTGTTTTGTTGGGGTATGCTGATTGACACGCGTAGCCCCGCCCCCTGCACTTGTCCTTTCATTGTAATTGGCTCGACACTGGCGTGTATGGAAATCCCCCCCCCCCCCCGCGCGACCCTTGGCTCACACCTTGACTAGCGGGAAATGCGCGAGGCCGCAGGCGGGCGCGCGCACACACACACACACGCACACACACACACACACACACACACACACACACACACACACAAACACACACACACACAGCCGTCCGCGGGCAGCTTGGAGACCTCTCCGCCCGTCACTCCACGCCGGACCCCCGCGCAGAGCGCAGACATGCCGCGGTCCTTCTTGGTGAAGAAGCAGCCCAGGAGGGCGCCCTATGGGAGACTGGACCCGGAGACTGGAGGTAGGACCACCGCCAAAGGGACAAGGGTGCACTCCGGAGCCACGGGCTGGTTTCACTGGTTTCACTGGTCAGACATATAGAGATATTATTGGTGCTTTGTAGATTAAAATGCTGCTTTAACCACAGGAGATGGCCTGGAGTGACCTAAACTAACATGGGAACGGATTATTGCGCAACACCTGCTCTCCCACCAGCCTGTTTACACACGAATCATCAATCATTGAACCCGCCAGACTTCAGAAGAAGTGATTTCATGTTTACTTTGAAGTACATGTTGCTGCTTGACACGTGAAAGACTTTCACTGGAGAGCTTTTGAAGGGTTGCCCTGTGTCTGTGAGTGTTCAGCCTGAGCTCTGTGGAGGCTCATCAGAGACTTAAAGCATCCTCACGTGTATGTTTTAAATACTCTAAATATTCTAAAACATGAACTTCTAACCTCACAGAAATGACAGAAGGATAAATGTGATTGGGAGGGATCACATTTATCCTTCTGTCCTATACATGTTTTAAACCAGCACCCCCGTTCTGTTTCTTAGCTCCTTACAAAAGGATGTGAGGAGAATAATGCTGCATAAAGGACATAACAGTTTTGTCTGGCCACAAACAAAATGTAGTTTTGTGTTTAGCAGGTGCAAAATCCCCAGGTCCTCAAGGAGAGCAGAAGGGCCCCATTAAGCAGCCTCAAGAGCCTGGTAGCGCCTTCCAGGCTCCTCCTGGCAAATCCCTCCTTCAACCTTTGTGTTTGTCCCAATGCGGCCCTTAAAGCGAGCTCCCCCTCCCATCCCAGGACACCATGGACTCCCAGTACCTGCCATCAGAGTAGTGCCAAGGAAGAAGAGCTGGTCATGAGACTGAACTCGTGTTTCATTTAAACAGGGTTCTTACGGTCATGGAAAACCTGGAACAGTCATGGAATTTTAAAATGGTTATTTACACACTGTAACAAGATAACTGTAGAATTTACAATAACTTGCTGGCAGCAATTAGCAAGTACAAGCAAGTATATTTCACAGTATGCTTACTGTAAAATGAATCACAGTACCTGTTTGTAGTCATTTTTACAGTAATAATCCCAGTACCGTCATTGTTATTACAGTAGTTATCAAAATACTGTACTTGTCATCACAGTAACCGTGTACATTATACAGCAAATCCTAGACTACTGGTTAAATCTACTGGTTAAATACTAATTTTACTGTAAATGAATAACAGTAAATATATTTACATTCTGTAAAATGAAGATGCAGTTTTTTTTCAACAAAAGTCATTTATTTTAATATTTCAACATTTTAAATACAAATTTTACATTTAGTTTTTAGTTTGTAAAAAAAAAAAATGTGTAAGCAATAGGGGTGGGAATCACCAGAGGTCCCACGATTCGATTTTATCACGATACTTGGGTCCCGATTCGATTCTATCACGATTCTGCAATATGTTGAGTATTGCGATTTTATTCCCTTTTTTTCACCGCAAATTGTCCCCAAAGGAAAACTTTGTCAACATATTTCATCTAAGAAGATTAAGGTTTTAGTCTGTTCATCTCACTTCAATAATTGTTATTGCAGCAAAATGTGATTGTCAAGCAGACAAACTGAGCAACACTTTCATAAATGTTGCACCTGAGAAACTAAATTGCTTGTGTTACAGTCTGCATTGGGCTCGTTCGTTAGAGCTGCGCCTCGCCTGGAATCCAGACGAGAGCAGGCGGCCGCAGCAGGATGCGTTGACAAAAAACTGCAATCAAGTCGGACAGTTGTCAGCTGTCAGCTGTGTATACGCAGGAAGTCACAGAAAAAAGTACTTCCTGTTAGTTCCGAACTTTTGTTTACTTGTAGTTTACAGATCACGTTTGGATTTATTATATGTGTTTATAAATATATATTTATGTAAAAATGAGTGTGTAGCTGCATCCTTTGGTCTTTTGATGTCTGCCTGTGAAATACATTACTAGTAGTTTTGATGTGTGTTGTATAAATACGATTTTGTATTAACAACCACGCAATAAATGTTTTTAGATCAAACATGAGACGAATAGTCAATAATCCAGCGTTAAGTATTACAACTACACATAAAATAAGAATTTTCTACAACACGTGGTGTTTGCTGTCAGATCTAAGAGCCAATCAGCTCTCTGATGTGGCGAGAGCCAGGCGTTTCCCATCATGCACTGGGCCACGCAAGTCGTTGGAAAGCAACTGCGGCGGCTGACTCTGAAATCGAGGCGACTTGGTCTCGTGAGAGTATCGTTGACCACGTGTGCATGAGGTCAGAGCAAGTCGGGAGCAAGTCGGACACAATTTAACCGGCATGCATTGCGCGCCGATCGCCGCCGATCGATTCTGCGCAGAACTGGCTTATCTCGAACGAGCCTATTGTCGCGTCATTCCAGCTGGATGCGGCAGAGAGGGGGCGGGGCTTATCTCTGTGGTTTATCTCTGTGCAAAGAGTTTCCATTTCTGCCATCCACCATGAAAATAACTACTATTGTTGCTTCATACTTGTTGTGGAAATCCCAAAGAGGTCGGAGCATCAAACGCCGCCATGTCTGGGTTCATAATATTACTTCTCCAGGAACTGCGTCGGGATGACGGTGTTACGGATTAACAGTAGACCGTGTTAACTGGCGACTTTCGGCCGGAAGTCGCCAGTTAACACGGCCGCCTGTTAATCCGTAACACCGGCCGCTTCCAGCGCTACGAGAGCACCAGCAGCCAGTTTGATGTATGCTTGAGTTAACGTCTTTGACCAGCGCCGTGTCGCGGACTTTGTCCTGTGCGCCGTGCAACAGCTGTGCAGCAGCGCCGCTACGAGTGACAGGAAGTCCATACGTTTGATTTACACGCAGGCAGCGCATTTCTCATTTCTTTCTCTGATGCCTCCAATAATTGATTACATAAAAAAAAGATCGATACTTGGCTTCCGTGTATCGATATAATATCGCACAATACCCAATACTATGCTTAATCGATTTTTTCCCCCACCCCTAGTAAGCAACAACATTTTCTTATGGTATTCTTGAACATACAACATTTTAAATGTTCCTCTTTCTTCAAGTTACTATGACAATTTAAACATGTTTTAATTAAAGTAATTTGACAGTAAACAGTAAAATGCAAGCACTGGAAGCAATAACATATTCAGGTCAAGGGGGAAAGGTATAAAAAGAATTTGAACTGAAAAAAGTAATTGTAGTACAATAAAATGTCCATGACTGACTTTACTGTTACTGAATTGAACTGGATTCCTCTCCCTGGGCGGTCGGCTTCTTCATGAACTGCAGTCTCTTCATGAACTTGAGTCTCTTCATGAACTGCAGTCTCTTCATGAACTAGAGTCTCTTCATGAACTGGAGTCTCTTCATGAACTGGAGTCTCTTCATGAACTGAGTCTCTTCATGAACTAGAGTCTCTTCATGAACTGCAGTCTCTTCATGAACTAGAGTCTCTTCATGAACTGGAGTCTCTTCATGAACTGGAGTCTCTTCATGAACTAGAGTCTCTTCATGAACTGAGTCTCTTCCTGAACTGGAGTCTCTTCATGAACTGGAGTCTCTTCATGAACTGAGTCTCTTCCTGGGCAGGAGTCCTCTTCCCTGCAGTGGAAGGACAGAGAGACATTGGTTACTGATTCCCATTAGAAATACCACAATATGTTCCTACTATGACGATGTCAGCCTATGTGGTGTTTGGTCTGGTACTGGGATCTTACCAACATGATGAGCCTTGAGGCTCAGCAGGGACACCTGGGCCTCAACATCAGCCTGGTGGAGGTTTCCTGCAACACAACATAAACAGACAATAGTACCGTATTTATAAGGAGAGACATGAAAGAAACCCTTACTTTGATGTTCCCGGTGTATTTAGGGGGAAAGTGAGAAGATAAGCATAGTTTAGTCTGGAAGGTGTGGTTCACGTGGGGGGACGGGCACATGAAGCAGGAAAGAGATGGTTCCATAACAAACACCAGATTTGTGTGTGTGTGTGTGTGTGTGTGTGTGTGTGTGTGTGTGTGTGTGTGTGTGTGTGTGTGTGTGTGTGTGTGTGTGTGTGTGTGATCAGCAATTGTATATGTTCAAATGCGTAGTGTGGAGGATATCATCAGCTCTTGAGGCAATCCGATGTAAAATACAATATTTATGATTGATTAAAGTTGTAAATCGGTCAGATTAGACCCGAACACAACAGGAAGGTTAAGCTAGCAACAATGGATCCAACTTTATACCAGCTGTTGCAGTCTGCCCTGCTATGTAGCTCAGAAAACACACGCCATGTTGTGCTGCCTGACCTGTTGTGTAGTTCTGGTTCACCTTCAGTGGTGCTCGGTAACGTTACCACGTTGTGCCGCTCGGTAGCTAGCAAGAGAGAAAAGAGTCAAAACTTCTCCAAACGGAGCTAGCCTTAGCTAACTAGCGCACCAACACACACACACATACACGGCGACGCCGTCACACATAAACGATTCAAATTAATTTACAAGTTACACTAAACGCATGCCATGTATCAACTATATGAAGCCAAATGATTTATATCACAATTTAGAATGAGTATGAAGCCTGTTTAGAAAGGAAAACATCTGAACCTCCCCTTTAAAAGTACAAATATTACTTAGGCATTGTTGAATGCATATATTTGACAATAAGCTAAATGCATGTGTGTCTATTCTACAGTGGCACCCTGCAGCACCCATGAAGACTCTGACACCCCTCCTCCCCAGCAGCGAGCCCGGTCTCTCTCCTCCTCCGGTCCTCTCTCTCCCGGACCAGATCGCCTGCGTCGTCCATCTTCTCCAGACGCCTCCCCCCTCTCCTCGTCAGAGGCCTGCAGCAGGAGCACTGCAGAGGCCTACGAACCGGCTGGATCCTGTACCAACGAGAACCCGGAAGTCCACTGTGTCTCAGGAGAGCCCAGGAGGAGAGAGAGCCTCACCCCTTCATCCCTCCCTCTCCCGGCCCTCTTTCCAGCCATTCCTCCCGGCGGTAGCCTCCATGAGTGCTCTGAGTGTTTGGACTGTCATAAAGAGTACTTCAGCTTCTCGAGCCTGAGCAAGCACAAGCAGCTCCAGTGTGAGTGGAGCAGGAAGAAGTACTTCAGCTGCAAGTACTGCGAGAAGGAGTACGTCAGCCTGGGAGCTCTCAAGATGCACATCCGGACCCACACACTGCCCTGTGTGTGTAAACTCTGCGGCAAGGCCTTCTCCAGGCCCTGGCTGCTTCAAGGACACATACGAACACACACAGGTCAGTGAAACGCACACATTCACACCTTGGAGGTGCAATGCACACAGGCTCCAAACAAACAGGGCAGCACCGCGAGAACTCAAAATTCATTCAGTGCCCATTCACATAGGAGACAGCTGTCCCTGCTTCAGACTACTGCTACGTCGCTACTACTGCACATTTTCGCAACGCCTTTGGTGTGAACATTCACTTTTTCTCGACGGAAAGGGGGCGTGGCTTATCTCAGTGGCTTTTCTCTGTGAAAACAGTTACTATTTCCGCCATCCACCATGGAAATAACCACTAGTTCTGCTTTATACTTGTTGTAGGAATTCCACAAACGTTGGAACATCAAACTCCATGGTGTCTGGGTTCATAATATTATCCGTAGGCACACACAGCTCCAGGAACAGCGTCTGAATGACTGGAAAATTTCAACTCTTACGAATGAGGCAAATTTGCAACGCATCATTCGCGTCAAAATTGGTGTTTTTCGCAACCATTCAATGCAACCTGTGCATTGACTTTACATGCAATCTACACGCGCGAAAAATTCGCAACGCTTTTGGTGTGAGGTCAGCATTAGAGCAGAGCGTGCAGGGTAGTCCATGAACTTCACTCAGACACCAGGAAATACAGCTGAATAATCACCAGATTAAAGTTAAGTTTCAGTTTCATACTCCCTGCCTCCTGATCACCCACTCGCATGCTCTCTCTCTCTCTCTCTCTCTCTCTCTCTCTCTCTCTCTGGAACGCATTAATCCATTCTTATAGACCCGTTTTCAGTTCATAAACATGATGCCGTGTTTTTGTGGGCGGAGAGTCCGTGGTCTCAGAATTATTCTCTGAACACGGTATTTAACGCTGACTTGTGAATTTTGTTGACTTGTTTTTTTTATATGGCTGAAGAAAATATGCGTTTCTACTAGTGATGTGTCCTTTCGTGTCGAGGCTTTGATGCGCGTGTCGAGTAATCCAGGTAGATTTTGGTGAAGCGCGTATCGAGGCTTGTGTCGATGACGTATGTGGTGACGTTCGAAGCCTCGCGAGCCGGCTGTACCACGTGACTGATTCCGAAAATGGTTCGTGGGTTTGCCGTGCGATTAGAAATATAAGAGGCAGAGAAACTAAATGGATTTCCCCCCTCCTCTCTGTACCCAGCTTCATGTGTGCCTGTGAAAGGGTATTTTAAAAAGCAGGCGACATAGTCTCAAAAAGCCCAGCACTGTGGAAAAGTTCTTATTTTTACTTAAAAAATTGGACACATCAACATGGACTAGCGGAGCTGAGGCTCGAAACACCGATCCTCTGACTGAAAGTCGGATATTCTAACCACTGACCCACAGTCACATCACAACCCTCTCCTAATTGGTTTCGAGTTTTGATTTTGACCCAGACATTATATCATAAAGATAGACACAATATTAATAAGTTAATAATTGATGTATTGGCGTCACAAACATAATTTATTTAATTTAAAGCTTCACACACCAAAGCCATGGTGTCGTTATGATCACTCTGCTTGTTTTACATGTATTGTCCACTTGGTGGCGCAGTAGAGCAAATGAAGCTCCGTGAAGCGTCGGGACATGAGCGAACCAATTGGATGGAAAGCTTCAATGCTTCAGGAAGCTTTATCTCGCCATCACTAGTTTCTACGGCTGGCTAATTAGATAGCTAGTTGGTCCATCTACAGAGCTGGTTAGTTGGTTATGCTGCAATGTCTTGTATTCAGAATTCCCAACACTGCAACACCAAAGGATTGGTCATTCGAGTCCAAGTTGCCAACATAAACATAACTGACGTCAAAGCAACATTTAGATTGGAAGTCTGGAATGATCACATTCTGACTCTGCATTGCAGCACTAAAGTCAAACAATATGAAGACTTTAAGTGCAACCGGCAAAACCAGCCACCACAATGACGAGAAGGGATTGTACTTAACTGTAAACTCATATCTCATATTCATGGTCTACTTTATTCCCTTTTATACAAGCCCTGTAAATAAACACGTCAAGTATTACATGCGTTATTAAAAAAAACAAAGGCTGAAAATAGTGTTTTTATGAAAGTCACGTCTGAAAAGCTCTAAACAGGTGGTCGACCAAGCACTGCGACCACTGGCGGGGCCTTTGCTCACCACGGGCACGCCGTGATTACGCCATTTTACGGCCGGCTTCACTACGTCCTCTGTTGCCTGGCTGGTTCCACCATGTTTTGCTGCACTGGTTGCAGAGGAGGAGTCCAACAGTGGGCCATCTTGTCATCCTCTAATAGTTCAGCCTTCTTTGCGAGCAGTGAGCTAAGCTCAGCAGTGACGACTGAGGTCAGCAGGAGGCTTAGCTAAACTATTAGCAACATTTTCAACATTTCCTTGAATCACAAATGTACAACACAGCGAGATGACATTTTCACTGTGTAACTTTAGCCCAATACCACAAGGGGAATCACGTTTGACTCCAGTCATTCCTTTGTTTTGCCTCCAGCTAAAAGTGTCTTTATGGTTAGAGGGTTCGTGGATCAGCAGGAACAGGAACCTACCGCCCCGTCATCACTGACATGCCTCTCTGTTCCTTCTGCAGGAGAGAAGCCGTTCTCGTGCCTCCACTGCAGCAGAGCGTTTGCTGACCGATCCAACCTGCGAGCTCACCTCCAAACCCACTCTGAAGTGAAAAAGTACCAGTGTGCCAGCTGCTTCAAGACCTTCTCCAGGATCTCACTGTTGGCCAAGCACCAAGAGGCCGGCTGCCCGCTGTCCTGACGGCTGTCCACTCAAACCTCAAAACACTCTTCTGTAGAGTTTCACTGGTCCAGAACACCTGGATCTGTAACTTCCTGTCAGAAGCCATTAAGTTACTTAAGTATAGGTGTACAAACCAACATGTTTTTTTTAAGGGTTCACAATCTTGCACAGATTGAGTCAGCATAAATGGAACAGTCTCAAATGTATGTCGATCATTTCTTTGCCCCAGTGATGTTAGAACTTACTGACTAGAACTAGTGCGGAAGTAGCCACTAGCCGACTGAGTATTCAGTTACATTGAGTTTACATGAGTTGCATCCAGTGTTGTGTAATAAAGTTGTTTTGTTTCTGCATACAACTGCATTTTGTTTGACATTATTTTAAAGAGATCTAATGACATTTAAACAGATGAGTTATATAAAACTTAACCCTGCACAGTTGTCATAAATGAGAAAATTAGCAATAGAGACCAAAACTTTTTTATACAAATGTGTAAACATGTTTATCTGGGCTGTAAAGTTGGGCGTTGTAACATGGAGCTCTATAAAGATTGACTTGCTTTTGGAGCCAGTCTCAAGTGGCCAATTGAGGTATTGCAGTTGTTGGCACTTCTTCTTTGTCGGGCAACCCCAAAAGTTAGCACTGAATTGTTTATCTCAACATAGGCAATGGGATTTTTTCCATTAGATTTGAAATTATTGTAGAACATAAAATCTGTGGCAAATAAGTTTATGATACTAACACGAAGATAATCTTCATAAATGAACACTTTACGATTTTGGAAACGTGAATGAATTGGCAGAAGTAAAAACCTAACATGAGGCTATAAACAATCCACCACATTCACATGAGCGCCAGGAAACACAACAAGATTGTAAAGGCTGACTAGACAGTGTGACAATGTTTCGTTGTCTCATTTAGCCACTTGTTAGCAGCCGCCTTTTTAAGACACAGAAATAGCTTGAAAAAAAGATTTACTGACGTAAATTATATTGTTGAATAAAACATAAAAACGCAAATTGTTTGACCCATAGACTTCATTTCGGAAATCCCCGTTCAAAAGACCTTTTGGCTTCGTTTCGGCAGCAGGAAGTGCAAAAACGCTCATTTTCCTGGTTTTAGGATGTCCTCCAACGTTGCCTAGAGTTTGTGCACACGGTTCACAGCAAAAGTAGACAGTGAAAAGCTTGATCTTGATCCTGGGAAACTCTGGCTGTTCCTCCTTCATCGATCTTCAAAGGGAAGAAGGTATGGATGACACACAACGGAGTGATTTCTGCTGCTGCATTTGTCTCTTTCTATGTTGGAGTTCCAGTCTCCGGTTTATGGAGAGTATGGCAGCGGAGAGGGCCCAGACCGGATCACAGCTGGTCGCTCATCTTCCAACATAATCTTATGAGGACGCAACATTGTGTTCACAGAATGGATGGACAGGACATGTTCATTGGGGTCAAGGAGGTGAATCTATCCGACCAGGATGAGAGCCAGGCTCAGTTACGGAAACACGCTCTGACTGTGGTCCAGTAGAGGACTCTGCCTGTGCTTATAGAACTAGGGTTACAATATCATAACTTTCAATTCTTCATGACATATACTGTAAGTCATCGGGAGTAGGCTACTACTGAATCCTTTGAACTGCGTAATGTCCTTTTAATCTAACTTTCATATTACTTTTTGACGTGACTATAATGCCCTATGTTGTTCAATGATGTCATACTAATGTCATCTGGGTTCTCTCAGCTTGGCCTGGCTGTAAATTGTTGTTCTCCACTAATCTTCTGCAGTCTGTTCCCCAGTGTTACTGTACCCTTGTAGATCCAACAATGTAAATCCAGCTATTGAGTTAACCCTTGAGAGTTATATGCTCGACAAGACAACCATTAGCAGTAACTGTGGCACAACCACAGCCGACCCTTTCACAGAATCATTTGATTCGGTTTCGACAACAAAAACATTGAGCCAAGACCTCACTAGATTTTCCCGAGACATTCCGACGTTCGGGTCAGGGCTCACGATCTTTAGTGGTGGACGGTCATTACTTCAGCTTCAGCTCTATGAGAATATATAAAGGTGACATGGATGCTGCCTTTCTGAATTCCCAAATCTATCTCTAAATTATCAGTCAATTATCAAGTCATTGTCTTTCAGCACAGTCCAGGCATATATATTGTCATGGCTGAAATGTGCAGTTTAATAAAGACATGATCCAAGTTTTCCCACCAGCGGAAAAGATATTTGACTTGATGTCCCAATGCTGCAAACACTTTCCCTGCCCTGCACCTGTAGGATGAGTGTGAGCACCTGTTGTTTGCCCACCAAGATAGTTATGATGTAATGGAATGCTATGAACAGAAACTGTCCGTGGAACAAGCTCTAAATATTCCTAACCAGTCAGTCGGGTTCATTTTCAATACACACAGATGCTATTCTGACCCCCTGCAGGCCTATAAATACATGGAAAGCTGTTATATTGGGCACGAGGGCAGCTCTCCATCTCACAGTGTGTCAGTAATACAAGACAGCGCCACCGGATTTAGCTGCTGTCCAGGCCTATTTTTAGGCTACAATATCAGGCCAACAGATACAGTAGAAAATAAGTGTGATCATGTTGGTATTTTCCACAGTGAATGGGAGTATTTGGATAAAGTCCCTCACCGCAGGCCTCTGATGCCCTGCAAATGACACTTGTTACCAAAACACCTGCCAGAGTGTGCAATAGTGTGCACACACACACACACACACACACACACACACACACACACACACACACACACACACACACACACACACACACACACACAGGTGCATGTTGGAGCACTTCAGGATGAAGAAGGTCAGAGGCTCCAGAAAAGTCAGATGAGGGGCGGAAGAGGTTGTGTTTAAGGCTTGATGTGTCAAAGGGACATGAATGCTGCCTATTCAAATGCAACATTTTGCTTTCAATGCATATCATTTTAAATCTTTATGTTTTTATGGTACTTGGAAGTCTCAACTCACAGCTCTGCGTGGCACGTATATGCTCTCGAATAAGAAGTCCTGAAACAATCAAGGAAAATACAGAATATATTTTTTGTTAATATCAACAGATTCCTTATAAAGATCCAAACCAACAATGTGTGAGTCCGCCTGTCACTACTTTCTGACTTCCCTTCTCTGTCTGTGTCTCTCAGCTCCAAGCTCATTGGTTACTATTGAGCTCTGCTTTCTCAAGAGCTACTTCCCACAACGAATAAACCAACCTTCACCTCAGTGAGCTCCTTCAAAGCAAAGTAAAACAGGGAGGGACGAGGAGAAGACAGCAATCAATGCAGACACAAGGTAGTGCAACACTGTCCGCTAAACATTTTGATCACATACTACTGAACGGTTTTGCATAAAGCATTTCAGAGGAAATATGATTACCTTAAAGGTTAAAAGATTAATTCATCAGCAAGTAACTATTGTCTGAGCAAAGATCTAGAGGAGTAAAGTCTACCTGAGCCGAGAATGTGTGTTATCACAGCTTTTCTGTGATTGATGACATAGCTGGGCAGTTAGCTGGTTTCAGCTCCGTTAGTTGGCTTTAGCTCCGTTAGTTGGCTTCAGCTCCGTTAGCTGGTTTCAGCTCCGTTAGCTGGTTTCAGCACCATTAGCTGGCTTCAGCACCGTTAGCTAGTTTCAGCTCCGTTAGTTGGCTTCAGCTCCGTTAGCTGGCTTCAACACCGTTAGCTAGTTTCAGCTCCGTTAGTTGGCTTTAGTTCCGTTAGCTAGTTTCAGCTCCGTTAGTTGGCTTCAGCTCCGTTAGCTGGCTTCAACACCGTTAGCTAGTTTCAGCTCCGTTAGTTGGCTTTAGTTCCGTTAGCTGGTTTCAGCACCGTTAGTTGGCTTTAGCATGGTTAGCTGGCTTCAGCACCGTTAGTTGGCTTTAGCATGGTTAGCTGGCTTCAGCACCGTTAGTTGGCTTTAGCATGGTTAGCTGGCTTCAGCACCGTTAGTTGGCTTTAGCATGGTTAGCTGGCTTCAGCTCCATTAGTTGGCTTTAGTTCCGTTAGCTGGTTTCAGCACCGTTAGTTGGCTTTAGCATGGTTAGCTGGCTTCAGCACCGTTAGTTGGCTTTAGCATTGTTAGCTGGCTTCAGCACCGTTAGTTGGCTTTAGCATGGTTAGCTGGCTTCAGCACCGTTAGTTGGCGTCAGCACCTTTAGCTGGCTTTAGCTCCGTTAGATGGCTTCAGCACCGTTAGGAGGCTTCAGCACCGTTAGCTGGTTTCAGCACCGTTAGCTGGCTTCAGCACCATTAGAAGGCTTCAGCACTGTTAGCTGGCTTCAGCACCATTAGCTGGTTTCAGCACCATTAGCTGGCTTCAGCACCGGCCCGGCCGTGTTGTTGTTATGTATTCAGGACCTTGACGAAATAGATATGCTCTGAATTTAAATTAGAGCACTTTTAACTCCGTGCTTTGAGTCGCCGAAACATAACCATAAGAATGTTTATCATGCTTTCGTTGCTACAAGCCGATATTGTGGGAAAGAAATGCTGAAATGTGACGTCAGTGAGATATACTCAATATAAACATTTTGCAACATTGTTGCTTTTCGTTTGTGAGTGATGAATGAGAAAAGAATGGTGGATTGTTATGGTGGCGTAGAGACGGCAGGAGGGAGGGAGCCGGATATATCTGAGCAGCTCAGGGGGTGCTAACATTTACAATCACGCCAAGTCATTACACACCCTCCTCTTTTTCCACCACGACTGGAAGAGTGTGTGTTTGTGTGTGTGTGTGTGTGTGTGTGTGTGTGTGTGTGTGTGTGTGTGTGTGTGTGTGTGAGAGAGATGGGATTTCATGTGTGGTTGCTCACTATAAATAATTCACAAATGATATATCTGGAGACAGAAATCACAGACATTTATCCCAAATCTTGGCCAATTCAGCCAAAGCGCCCTGCAGAGAGAGATGCTGCAGGATGGTGAATGATGGACTTTATAGATCTTTTCTAGTCTTCCAACCGCTTTCACGCTATTTCTCATCATTCACACGTTCACACCCATTCATACACTCAGTTATCTCCATTTCTTGAAGGGGAAAGAGATTTTGAAAGAAAATGGACTTAACTTGACTATAAATTCTGACATATCTGACATAGCAATTAAACATATGAATAACCAGACAATCACGGAACCCTCGTGTTGTTCAAGGTAATTAAACCCAATTCAAAGTATGTTTAACGCTCACACAAACAACTTCTTCAGCTGATGTGAATAAACATGGTTGTCCCCATTCATCACATATTATTCTTTTCTCATGGCCATAGCCTTTTTAGGGTCCTTTACGATTGACCTGTTTTTATGGCGTTCCATGAAGAGCATTCCAATTCACTTCAAACGAGTTTGACACACAAACACCTTATTGAGAGTAAATAATGGCATGCTGCACACTTAAATAAAGTACTTTGTCAACAAGTATTTGAAGGTTTTTATCACACAAACACAACCACTAGTACATTATCTATCACATAACTTTGAGCCCCTGACACATTGTACAATATAACAAATATTTTTCACAAAAAATCATTCTGCAATAAAATTAGATAAATAAGAGTTAAGATTTTACAAATAGAATTAAACAGCAAATAATGAACATATCCTTTTTGCATAAATATTACTCAAGTTGTTATATTTTCTCCACAACCTGTCAGCCTTGTTTTCAGTTTGGCTCTGGAGAAGGACTGCCATCTTCTGGTTCCACTATGGCAACACCTGTGTGTGCGTGTGCGTGTGTGTGTGTGTGTGAGAGAGAGAGAGATGGGTATAGATATAGTGTACCATAGATTGTGTAAAGAAGTAAATGTAGTCATGTTGACGTCGCCCGTTGGTTTGTGGACAGATGTTATGAAGCCTCGAGGTCAACGATTTTGCCGTCGCCATGTTGTTGTTTTTTGCAACAAATGAACAGAAGTTTCCATATCTGGACTGAGGAGGAGTGACGTAGAGACACTGTAACTCTGGTAAAGGTAGCAACCTGTCAAAAAAGCTTTAACACATGAAGCATATACTTCTATACAACCAGAGGAGTCGCCCCCCTAGTGGTCGGGAGAGAGAATGCAGCTTTAATACATTAAGCATAGACTTCTATACAACCAGAGGAGTCTCTCCCTGGTGGTCAGTAGGGAGAATGCAGTTTTAACACATGAAACATAGACTTCTATACAACCAGATGAGTCTCCCCCTGGTGGTCAGGAGAGAGAAGGCAGTTTTAACACATGAAGCATATACTTCTATACAACCAGAGGAGTCGCCCCCCTGGTGGTCAGGAGAGAGAATGCAGCTTTAATACATTAAGCATAGACTTCTATACAATCAGATGAGTCTCCCCCTGGTGGTCAGTAGAGAGATGGCAAGTTCACTCGGCAGAACCGGAGGTTGCCGCCTGGTTAATAGCTACTCAAGTGTGTAAATTGATAATTGTAAGCAAAAGCCTGCAGACACAGATCTGATGATAATGTCTGATCATAGTCCAATGGTTTAAAATAAAAAAGCATTTTCCTAAAATAAATCTTTTTACACTATAATCTATCTTGACCGGTGCAACATAAAGTCAGTCTCCCACCTGTAAACGGACTCGTCCCCACCAGAGATGAGTCCAATGAGGGTGGTGTCATCCGCGAACATCTTCAAACATATCATATAGTTACATACCTTCTGTAGTTATTCATGATATTTTTCTCAATTTCTTCCAGGGACAATCTGTCTGCGTGCCCCGGTCCAGTGTGTCTCTGAATAATGAACAATGTCCAGTGTGCTGTGTGGAGCAGCTCAAACCGGTTACCGCAGTGAAACTAGAAGGCCGGATAATGGGAGGAGCCATGTTGCATTGAAGAGCGTCCCACTGCAGAGCTCCATCGGCAGCGCAGGACTTATTATTATTGTTATTACGCTTCCTTGTCAGGAAACATTTACATGTTGTTTGATCCCGCTTGTCATTAATAAATGAAATAACCTACTAAGCATGTATTTTAATACATCATATCACGCCCACGCCAGACGACCTCCACCAATAACACCAAGGTAAACAATCCAACCTAAATATTTAAATGTAACTTATAAAATGTATACAGTAAGGTAACGTAACGCTAAACAGCAAATACATTGTACTAGCCCTATAAGTTTAGCTCGCTAGGCTAATGTTGTTCTCAAACTAATGTTAAAAAAAGAGCAAATACCTTCATGTAAGAATTTTAACGCTAGTTTGCTCACAACTTTAGCATGGCTAGCTAACATTATTTTCTATTCATATCATCTGACCGTAAGCGCTGTCATGGACAGTACCGCTGCTGGTGTAACCACACGAGCCGCTTCTCAGTCAACAAGTCAGCTCGACCTTCCTACAGAGCTGGCAACAGGATGAACTCTCCTGGTGTGTGTATGTCCCGCATTAATACAAATATTATGATTTAGTTTTGTCTGGCAAGAGCATTTAGCTATTGATTCATTGTATTTTAATACTTTCATTTCATTTCCTCTGTTTACCTTTGCAAAATACCTCCTTATTAGCTCTTGCGTGCTAGTTACTACCACCGTTAACTCCAGTGGCGGGCCATGCATTTTCAATCTGCACCTTCAATGCTGTCTCTACAGCTGAACAACCTAATCACCTCATTATGATGCCACAGCTACCGGTTATTATTTGTTTCGTGTAAACACATGAAGCTCTAGCAGAGGAAGATCACGTCAGAAGAGTCCTACACTCTATCAGCTGTTTAGCAGCTGGGCGCGTGTTAATTATTTTTCCACAGATGCTGAATCTGATCCAGAAAGACTCTCGTTTGACATTCGTAGGTTTTTCTTCACACAAACAAATGTTTCAAGACAACAAAGTTGAGTTGTATATGCAAAGTAAAACATGTTTTACAGCTTCTCTCAGAAACAGATCACTTCAGGTCATTACATGGACCTCGCTCAGCTCTCAGACATCCATCTGCAACACCACAAGTCCAGAGAGCTCTCAACCCTAAACTATCTGGACAGCAGAGAGAAAGTTTCTTTACTAGGAAGAGACTCTCCTTCCTACAGAGAACACAGAGACACTGAGGAACCAGACCAGAACCTGAACCCAGGATAAAGAGGTTCAGTGAATGTGGTGTTGAAGGTGTGGATGTGGATCAGTGTGTCAGAGGAGACTGTGTAGAAGGACAGAGAGCCAGCAGGAGAGTCCACATACACTGCTACTCTACCAGAGGAGGAGGAGGAGGAAGAGGAGGAGGAGGAGGCGGTGGTGATGGGTGTTCTTGTCTTATTGTGACAGACACAGTAACCACCATTATCCCACTCCAGACTCCAGGACTGATCATTCCATCCAAACAAACAGTCTTTACTGTCTCCTCTCCTTCTGATTCCTCTGTAACTCACTGATATAGAAACGCCTTTTCTCCACTCGACCTCCCAGTAACAGCGAGCAGTCAGACCAGTTCTACACAGCAGCTGTGGCCAGAAATCAAATCTGTCTGGATGATCAGGATATGACTGATCCTCGCTCACACGTGTGACATTCCTGTTGTTGTCAGACAGTTTGAGTTTCCTGTGTACTGTGTTTGTGTCAAGTGTGAGTTCACAGGAATCTGATGGAGAGAACGAGACACAATACAGCTGCAGTTATTAATCTATCATCTGTTCATCTATTGACACTTTGATGATGACTTTTGATGATCAGAGATGTGAATGAGTGATGTCACAGTCTGAAGATGGTTGAATGTTTTCATGAATCAAACTCAAAGCACACTTACACTTCCTCAGACCTGGTCTGAACCATCGGACACCAGCAGGCTCCACCCTGAAAGGAGGAGGGGTCAGAGCAGCATGAACACATGGACATGACATCACTCTCATCACATAGCTTTGTTACTCATGTTCACATGGACATGACATCACTCTCATCACATAGCTTTGTTACTCATGTTCACATGGACATGACATCACTCTCATGCACAGAGCTTTGTTATTCATGTTCACATAGACATGACATCACTCTCATGCACAGAGCTCTGTTATTCATGTTCACATGGACCACTTATTATTCATCAGCTCATATTCTGTTACTTCATGGAGCTTCTTCTGATTGGCCGATGACGACAGCTCATGATGTTCACTTATTCATGATATATTATTAACAGTATTATATTGACAATCATCCCCCATTTCAAACTTAGTTTCCTCTACCAGTCAGTCAGTAAATCAGATGTTTAAACCTGCATCAGTTGATTCTTTGTCTGTTTGTGGTTCAGTGAAAACAAGCTGTAAACACAACATCTGACACATTATCAGCTTTCATTCCTATTGTGATGATTTATCAAGAAGGGTTAAACAGATTGTTTCTTTGTTTGTCTTTTCACAGTAATGTCTGGACTGAAGGGCAACACACACTGGAGGCAGATGACGAGCATCAAAACATAAAACTATAGTTTGATATGAGCCCACTGAAGCGTGACGACGTTGATGCATGTCAACCCACCATGATGCCCGTCAACGTGTCAGGATACACCACTGTCCTAGTTTATGATGTTGAAACAAGACAGCGCTCCAAAAACACAACAGTTCCATCACCTTCCCTCCCTGTTCTGGCTCATCCTGGCTACTGTTCCCTGACTACATCTGCCTGCATTGATCGTCTGATGTGGGACCCAAACAGTTAGATGAGTCTCTGGTAGTGTGAGGTCAGCTTGGTGTGTCAGGGTCATATTAACCAGGCGGAGAGTGTGACAGAGAACAGGTTTCCAGCTCTACCTCGTCTACCAGACTGATGGTCTGTGGCTGCAGCCTCTTCATACCTGAGAGTCTCCAGTCTCCAGTGTGGATCCTCCAGTACAGCAGACAGCAGCTTCACTCCTGAGTCTCCTGGGTGATTGTAGCTCAGGTCCAGCTCTCTCAGATGGGAGGGGTTGGAGCTCAGAGCTGAGGCCAGAGAAGCACAGCCTTTCTCTGTGATCAGACAGCCTGACAGCCTGTAAACACACAAAACAACACACAAGTCACATCTTAAGACAATCTGAAGGAGGATACAAGTTTATCCATGAATGTAAATCAGGATTTAAGTGTCTTTAAGAGTTTTACAAATTGATTAATCCTGACCTGAGAGTCTCCAGTCTCCAGTGTGGACTCTCCAGTCCAGCAGACAGCAGAGTCACTCCTGAATCCTGCAGGTTGTTGTTACTCAGGTCCAGCTCTCTCAGACTAGAGGACTGGGAGCTGAGGACTGAGGACAGAGCTTCACAGCTTCTCTCTGAGAGGTTACAGCCACTCAGTCTGAAGAGACAAGGAGGAAGAAAGAATAAGCAATACGTGGAAAAGATAGCAGCGTATTTAAGTTGTGATCTATGAATCTAACTCTCTCTGTACTTACAGAGCTTTGTTGGAGGCTTTGACCACTGGCAGCAGCCTCAGAAGAGCCTCCTCTGAAGCAGAGTATTTCTTCAGGTCAAACACATCCAGATCTTTTCCTGATGACAGTAAGATGAAGACCAGAGCTGACCACTGAGCTGGAGACAGTTCATCTGTGGAGAGACTTCCTGAACTCAGGGACTGTTGGATCTCCTCCACTAGAGAACCATCATTCAGTTCATTCATACAGTGGAACAGATTGATGCTTTTCTCTGGAGACACATCCTCATTGATCTTCTTCTTGATGTACTGGACTGTTCTCTGATTGGTCTGTGAGCTACTTCCTGTCTGTGTCAGAAGACCTCGTAGGAGAGTCTGATTGGTCTCCAGTGAAAGACCCAGGAGGAAGCGGAGGAACAAGTCCAGGTGTCCATTAGGACTCTGTAAGGCCTTGTCCACAGCACTCTGGTAGAGATGTCTTGGTTTAGGTTTGTCTTTAAAGACCTTAGACAACCGGGAGGTTGTTTGTTCTTCTGCCAGCAGGTTGACACCAGAGTTGATGAAGGTCAGATGGACATGAAGAGCAGCCAGAAACTCCTGAACACTCAGATGGACGAAGCAGAACACCTTGTCCTGGTACAGTCCTCTCTCCTCTCTAAAGATCTGTGTGAACACTCCTGAGTACACTGAGGCTGCTCTGATATCGATGCCACACTCTGTCAGGCCGGATTCATAGAAGATCAGGTTCCCTTTCTGCAGCTGATCAAAAGCCAGTTTTCCCAGAGACTCAGTCATCTTCCTGCTCTCTGGACTCCAGTGTGGATCCGTCTCAGCTCCTCCATCATACTTGACCTTCTTCACTTTGGACTGAACCACCAGGATGTGGATGTACATCTCAGTCAGGTTCTTGGGCAGCTGTCCTCCCTCTGTGGTCTTCAACACGTCCTCCAAAACTGAAGCAGTGATCCAGCAGAAGACTGGGATGTGGCACATGATGTAGAGGCTTCGTGAAGTCTTCGTGCTGCAGGTCGTGTAGTTATCCAGAGGCGAGCAGAGGGAAGCAGTTTCCCCCTGATGAGATTTGTCAGCAGCACATCCACTGAGGACCTCATTGTTGTGGAAGTCCAGAGGAAGTCGACACTCATCCAGACCGTCAAAGATGAACACAACCAGGAACTCTTCAAACCTGCAGATTCCTGCTTCTTTGGTTTCAGTGAAGAAGTGATGAACAAGTTCCACCAAGCTGAACTTCTTCTCTTTCAGCACATTCAGCTCTCTGAACGTGAATGGAAACGTGAACTGGATGTCCTGGTTGGCTTTGTCTTCAGCCCAGTCCAGAGTGAACTTCTGTGTTAAGACCGTTTTCCCAATGCCAGCCACTCCCTTTGTCATCACTGTTCTGATTGGTTCCTCTCTTCCAGGTGATGCTTTAAATAAGTCTTCTTGTCTGATGGTTGTTTCTGGTCTGTGTGGTTTCCTGGATGCTGTTTCAATCTGCCTGACCTCGTGTTCATCATTAACCTCTGCAGTCCCTCCCTCTGTGATGTAGAGCTCTGTGTAGATCTGGTTCAGAAGGGTTGGGTTTCCTGCTTTAGCGATCCCCTCAAACACACACTGGAACTTCTTCTTCAGGTTAGATTTGAGTTCACGCTGACAAACTGCAGCAAGAAGTCCTTATGAACACGCAACAAAGAGGATCAATGAGTCAAAGAATATATTTCAACCTCAATGAATTGTTGAATGTTGAAAAAATATAAAAGACTAAAAGTATACTAGCTTACATATAACCGGCATAAGTTACTATAATGTATAATCTTTCCTGTAAAATGGGTATTATGTAACCTATCCTGTGTATCAGGATCCTTCAACTAATATTAATGTATAAGGCAAACAAACCTCCTGTAGTCAACTTTAGAAACAGGATGAATTATGTCGGTTTGACACGTGAAGAAGAAGAGTGAACTGCTTCTGTGTCTATTTAGTTGCTCCCCAGAGGAGAGACTGAGGGTTTCCACCAGATATTTGTGTCTCTGTGTCCTTTACCCCACCCTCAACTTTAGAGACTGAAAGACACTTCTGTGATCAGAAGACTTGAATTTCTTTAGCTATCTGAGACTAGACAGGAAATCTGCCAGCTGTTTATAGGACTGGACCAAACAAGCTCCTTTACCTTCAGAGGATCAAGCTTGATTTGCTGACCACTGTAGAAAACCCCTGAACACTTAGAACTTTTTGCATGTGACGTTGTAACTGTTTCATTTAATTTAAAGTGTTGGTGACTTGTAAAGGAAAAGAATAAAAGGAAACTGAAGTAAAACCACAGCCTTGCCCTTCAGTAAGCTGGAACTACAACTAAAGAGTCTAGTTCTTTAGCAGTTTAACCTTCTTCCCCTGTCCTGAACAAGTGTGATACTGAGGTGACGACTGACGCTGCCAGAGGACCTTAAGGAAAGAACCCTGGGTGAAGACTTTCCAGTGTGTCTATAATGTGAGTGTATGAAATAGGCAATCGTAAATTATAGACGATGTAAATAATAAGTCATACTGGGTGTTAGGGTAACATCCTACTGAGAGCGTCGAGGGCTTAAGCCGTACAAGACTTTCAGAAAGACAAGAATTCCAAAAATCCGAACGATCAAACTACGGGGTGAGATAAAAGACCGAAGGCTTATTGATATCGGATGAGGTACACTAGTCTCTCCGGTATCACTGGAATAGCCAACGAAGTGACCACCGTGTTAGGGGTGGAGCCTGTCCCCGCCCCTCCCTTTTCCCCTCCTCTCCCCGGAGCAGGACCGCTGCATACGTTACAGAATATATTCACATTTATCCAGCATGTTAAATCTTTAGAGATATCCTCTTACTGCTCTGCAGACAGTTAGCCAGCTCCTCCTCCTTCATGTTCCTCAGGAAGTGCATTGAGATCTTCAGAAATGCTTTTCTGCTGCTCTTCCTCTGCTCTTCATCCTCACTGTCCAACACCTTCTCATCCTCTCTTTGACTCTCTAAGCATTCTGGGTAATCTGAACTCACAATCTTCTGGATCTTCTTCAGCTCGTCCTTCACAAAAGTGAGGATGTTCTCCTCCAGCAGCTGGAACAGAACATTACATGAATGACAAACTAAAACCCGGGAACCAAACATCAGATCCATGTTGGACAGACTGACAACCCACTGGTCTAAAGAGTGCAGCATGGAGATGGTTGTGAACAGAATAGATGTAAAAGTAGTTGTACATGTACGGACCATAAATATGGAGTCCAGCTGTGTTTGATGCTGCTGGGTAGACAGACCTCTGGGACCCTCCGAGCTCTCCTGGTCCTCTCTGTGGAGGAGTCATGAACAATCAGCTCACATTGTGTTTGCACCACAGACTGACCCTAAACCTTTATTGTTCATGATGTTAAAACACAAATACAACAATAAGTTAAAGGTGTTGTGTTGTGTCATGATTAATCATTTTATAAACCAGATGCTAAAGACTGGAGATGAAGGACGACCAGTTAGTCATCTGTTTCTGAGATTTCATCATCATCATCATCATCATAATCATCATCATCATCATCATCATCATCATCATCATCATAATCATAATCATCATCATTCAACCCTGAACAATCAGCTCACATTGTGTCCGTCCTCACAGAGACCAACACAAGGTCAAGGTCCATGAAGTGATATCTGGATATGGATCAGATGACTCCCTGTACTGGTAAAGGTTTATTAGTCCTACTGGTCCCACTGAGAATCAGCAGCTCAGTCTTTCAGCTCACTATTTTCTTCAACAGTCAGTTTGGTTTAGTCCCAACAGCTGTCACCAAGCCCTCCATGTAGCTCTCCCTCCCTCACTGGACACTGCTGAAGTGCCCTGGAGCAAGACACCCAGAACCTCCAGCTGCTCCACTGGAACGTCTCAGGGTCAGACTGGTTGTACTGGGCAGCTCCCAGTGTGAATGTGTTTCAAGGAAGAAGAGTGTTGGTGCTCAGAAAACTTTATCTGAGTCAGTAAAGGTTTAAAAACTAGAGATCTCACAACAGAGTCTGATAGAAACACATCATCGCCTTGTCATCATCATCACTTTGTTTTCATCATCATCATCATCACTTTGTGTATATCATCATCATCACTTTGTTTTCATCATCACTTTGTTTACATCCTCACCTTTGATCATCTTTTATGTCTATAGGACGATCCATAGACCAGTTACTCTTCATGGACTCACAGCTGGGTCCAGGTCCAGGTTCAGGTTTAGGTCCAGGTTGTTCCAGCTTCCCCCTGATAAGACAAGATAAATTAAAGCTACTCGCAGCTGTGAGCGGGCCCTCGCTTCACGGACGTCGAGGGTACTTGCTGGACTGAGGTTGACGCGACCTGTAACTTGCAACAAATAACACAAAACTGAATATGGCCGACTTCTGGTACGCTTTAAAGCATGGTTCCAAGAGAATTATTTTTAAGTTTAGATGTGTTACATACGCCTCCCAAATTTTGTATTTCTATGTCAAACGTACTGTGAGGGCTGCTTTGTCGAATTTTGTTGAATTTTTCACTAAGAAGTTAATTGATCCTTTTCTTCTTAACACAATGAGATATAAACAAGCTTTTGATTTAAAAAAAAGTGCGTTTAAAGATGAAATGTATTATTATTATTATTACTTTCTTGTAGAGCAGACACAACTGGACATGTGTGCCAAATTTCAGGTCAATCGGTCTAAGGGGGCGAAAACTGTGGGCTTTCACAACTCAAGGGTTGTCAAATAAAAGTGAGTTTATAAGGGGGTGCTATCCGACTTCCGGTACGGTTTAGAGCATGGTCCCATGAGACTTTCATATCAGTTTACATGTGTTACATATGCCTACCAAGTTTCATACATGTAGGTCAACCAAAACAGCTTCCATTTTCATGGAAAATGGTGTTTCTTTGCCGCTGAAATGAATCGTATCTAATCTCTAGCAGGAATTTATTAGAATACCACGCCAGGAAACAAAGTTCAACAAACAAAGTTTCTAATCTAATTTATTTGGAAGTTATGTCTATTGACGTACTAAGCCACGCCTCTAAGAGGTTAATTGGTTCATATCTTCTAAACACAATGAGATATTGACAATCTTAAAAATTACATTAAGGGCTACAAAATTAGGGTTTGATCACATCGAACCAATAATTATCCACAGAATTTTTTGAAAGAATCAGACCCAGCGTTTAGAAGAAGTTGGAAATTAAATATTTTTTACAAAATTCGAAACAAGTAAATCGGTCATAGGTGTCAGAAATGGATAGCTTTCACGACTCAAGGGGGCACTAGTGAGCTATTTTTTCCGACTTTTGCGCAACACCCCAATCAAATAAAATGTTTTGCCGAGTCCGATTGGTGTGCACATTTTGAATAGTGTAGGTTTAGCCCAAGCACAATCAGAATAATAATTATAAGAAACAATACAATTACAATAGGTCCTCCGCTCTGACTACGTCAGTGCTCGTGCCCTAATAATAAACATTTGAAAAACAATAGGTCCTCCGCTCTGACGACGTCAGTGCTCGGGCACTAATTATGCACCAGTGATTAAATCAACCTCCTGTACTCAGTGTACTTTGTATCCTGGTTGAAGAGTAATGCTGTCCAATCAGGAGGAAGAGAGGAACCATGTGGTGTAAAAGCAGAGAGTTTTACCTGAGTGACATCACCACCACCATCTTCATCATCTGCATCATCTGCATCACCATCATCATCATCACTTTGTTTTTATCATCAGTTTGAAATCCTCACCTTTGATTATCAAAGTGGCGTCCATCTTTGAAATATGTAGGACTATTAATAGACCAGTTCCTCTTCAGGGACACACAGCTGGGTTCAGGTTCAGGTCCAGGTCCAGGTCCAGGACAGTCTGGTCTCTGATGGATCCTGGTCACACATGTAGAACCAGAGTCAGTGAGTCAAAGACTTTGTGACATGAGAAGAGTCATGGACAGTTAGAGATGGTCCTCTCACCTCTGAGCTCTCGTCTGGCTGTTATGGTCCCCACAAAGACTGGTTTTAGAGGGAGGGACTCCCTCCTCTCTGTCCTCACACTGACTCATAGCAGAGTCCACACCTTCACACCAACACCGCCACCTGCTGAAGAGCTCACACATTAGTTATTTCCATCAGGACAATCAGCTCAATCACCTCAATACTAAATACACCCATGAGACAGTTTCCATGTTGTTGTCACTTTAGCTGCATATTCGTATCTAAGAAAAGACATTCACACTGCTGTTTAGTTTCTTGGCTTGTTAGAAGACTAGAAGACATTCACAATGCTCTTTAGTCTCTTGGTTTGTTAGAAGACTAGAAGACATTCACAATGCTCTTTAGTCTCTTGGCTTGAAGACTAGAAGATATTCACAATGCTCTTCAGTCTCTTGGTTTGAAGACTGGAAGACATTCACAATGCTCTTTAGTCTCTTGGCTTGAAGACTAGAAGACATTCACAATGCTCTTTAGTCTCTTGGCTTGAAGACTAGAAGACATTCACAATGCTCTTTAGTCTCTTGGTTTGTTAGAAGACTAGAAGACATTCACAATGCTCTTTAGTCTCTTGGCTTGTTTGAAGACTAGAAGACATTCACAATGCTCTTCAGTCTCTTGGCTTGTTTGAAGACTAGAAGACATTCACAATGCTCTTCAGTCTCTTGGTTTGTTAGAAGACTAGAAGACATTCACAATGCTCTTTAGTCTCTTGGCTTGTTTGAAGACTAGAAGACATTCACAATGCTCTTCAGTCTCTTGGTTTGTTAGAAGACTAGAAGACATTCACAATGCTCTTTAGTCTCTTGGCTTGAAGACTAGAAGACATTCACAATGCTCTTTAGTCTCTTGGTTTGTTAGAAGACTAGAAGACATTCACAATGCTCTTTAGTCTCTTGGCTTGTTTGAAGACTAGAAGACATTCACAATGCTCTTCAGTCTCTTGGTTTGTTAGAAGACTAGAAGACATTCACAATGCTCTTTAGTCTCTTGGCTTGTTTGAAGACTAGAAGACATTCACAATGCTCTTCAGTGTTGGGGGAAACGAGTTACAAAGTAACGGATTACAGAAACGATATTACTACTATAGGTAACGAAGTAAAGTAACGCATTACACTCAAAATATTGGTAACTACACTACTTTACTAGACCTCAGTAACGCGCTTTCCTGCGGTACCCAAGCCATTTCTACCAGTCCGAAAAGTTCTCTTTTAGTGGCGCGCGAGTCACACGACACTTCCTGCATGAACAATAGCAACAAGCTGCTAGCTAGCGCTGCTGCTGCTACTGCCCGCGACCCCTCTGCCCAAGTCGGGTGTCGAGCCAGGTCCCGCTACCTTCGGTGGTTTCGGGGAGCTAGCGGAAGTAGGATGACGGGGCAGGAGCCCCAGCTGGCTACAGCGGGGAGCTATCAGGGACTCTGACCGAAGGTAGTAGTGGCTCATAACCCAACGTTTACGGTAGATTGTTCATGCAGAAAGTGTTGTGTGACTCGCGCGATTATTATTATTGGAAATTATATTAATTAATAATAATACATTATTATTGAAAATTGAAAATAAAGTGATGAAAGGGCCATGATGTTTGTCCATGTATCTTTGCGGTTAATTTGGACAGTAGTGAAGTTACTTTTCAAATGCAGTAACTAGTAAAGTAATCTAGTTAACATTTTCAGAAGTAACTAGTAACATGTAACTAGTTACTTTTTCTGAGTAACTACCCCAACACTGATGCTCTTTAGTCTCTTGGCATGTTTGAAGACTAGAAGACATTCACAATGCTCTTTAGTCTCTTGGTTTGTTTGAAGACTAGAGGAAGACACTTCATGTGGCTTTTTATTTGCCTTTCTTTGGGAATGATGTCACTTTTCACTTCTCCGTCCTCATAGAAAACGCTGTGGTCACATGGTAACAGTGGTGGGCCGTGCGTTTTCGACCTAGGCCTTCAGTGCCGTGTAATCCACATCAGGAGCAGACTGGGGGTAAAAAGTGGCCCCGGAGTTAGTCAGACCGACCCACTCAATACACGGCGCGTTCATACAGACTGTCATGTGTGGACAGCAGACACTCACTCTGCGATACGGACGATTCTTTTGCACTATTACGGGCATGGAGTCCGACACTGCCGTCACTGGGCCACAATCAAAAATAACCAGGGCCAGCATCGGCCCGTAGGCCACATGCCGATAAATCCGGTTACCATGTCTCAGCCAGAATAGGCCCGTGTCTGTAATGGCTGAATCTGGGCCAGATATGGCACAAATGAAACGGACAAAAGCTGGCTCACATTTGTCCGCATCGAGCCAGAACACATAATCAGCCGACACTCAGCCCCAATACAGCCGAGTCTGCGGCTACCTGGGAGGGGACGTGACACCAGCTGAAGTCACTTTTTTATTTTTTCATCAGAGAGCCGACGGCAGAATTCTTCATGCAGGTTGTCCAGCAATTTGCTGCATTTCTTCACATGTCGAGGGGGAAGGAAGGCAGAACCAGAAGTGACACATGAGCGCGCAGGGCGACGCAGTCTTGTGGGTCTGATGCGGGTTCAGTTCATTATGCCGAGGTAGCTGTTAGTTCATTTTACAACTTTAAAAACAAGTGTTAAAGACATTTTTTCATCTGAAAAAAAAAATGGGAACCCCCCAAAAAAGAAAAAGAAAAAAAAGAGTGAAAGTTGAAAATATAAAATCTGTTACTGAAAAAAAAAATATATATATATATATATACATATATAGAACTATATATATTTTGATTTAGTTGTTTTTTTATTTTTATATTTTTAAAAAAATATATATTTAACCCCAAAAAATTACACTTAACCCCAAATTATTATATTATTATAATTATAATTAAATATAATTATATTTATATTTTTGGGGTTATATTTAACCCCAAAAACCTTTTCATGCACTTACTTTTATTTCGAATACATTCGGATACATTGTTGAATTTTTCAAAGTTCAACAATAAAACTTGTTTTTTCAGGTTCAAATCTTTTTTTCAAATGAACAAGTCTTTAAGGCCGGTCTGCCCCAGTCCCTGGGCTGGATCTCCGTTACTCCAGCACCATGTTTTGTTTGGCACACCTCATGCTTTAACTTGTCGTTGGTTTACTAATAAATGTACCTTTTCCTTTTAAAAAAACATGTCTCCTGTTTTTGTCATGGCTTAAGGGTGAGGTCTGACAGTGCAGGACAAAAGCCCAGGTGAGCTCTCTGGTCTCTGCTGGGTCCTAGTGCTCCACTCTCTACTAACTTCCCCTCCACGTCAGTAAGAGTCCTGACAGACCCCAGATCAGACTGAACTCCTCTTCTTCTTTACAGTGTCATCATTCAAAGCAGCACACTTTTTTTATTCAGTCTGTATATTTAATATTCTTCTTTACTGTTTTTTATTGTTTTCTATTACTGTTTATTTATGTTACTTGATTTTTATCTTGTATTAACATGAGCAATGAGCAATGCTGCTGTAATCCTGTAATTTCCCCACTGCGGGACTAATAAAGGATTATTTTATTGTATCTTATCTTATCTTATCTTACTTCATCTGGACTTCAACATTCAAACTAACAGCAGCTTCCCTCTGTTTAATCACACAGGCGGCCATCTTGTTTCCCAGCTGATGTGTGTCAGCTGTAAACGATCACACATTCACAACAATCAATAACATCATTTCAACCAATCACAGCTCCACTTACTGAACGTTTAGCCATGGACTTCATCAGAGTGCAGCTCTCTTCTGTCCTCAGCAGGTCTGTGTAGAAAAGGAGCTTCTTGCTTCACTTCAACTTGCATCAGACGAAGTGAAGTGACGCAGCTTCTTATCCTTCATCAGAGAGAGTTCCTCACGTCACTATCAAAGTATGCAGTCTGACTGGTTGCACTGAGTCTCAGTCTGAGCTGCGTTCACAGGATCACATGTCATTGTGCACAGAAACCTCCTTACAACTCCAACAAGAGTCTTTCAGGATCAAATCCAGCATCTGTGGACAAATCATGACAACTTGTAAAGAGTGTCTTTAACAACAGACTGGACTCTGTAGTGGAGCATACGACTTCCTCATAACATGGCACCTTGAACTTTGACCCTTTTGCTCACCAGTGGTGGGCCGTCAGGGCCTGCTAAGCCTTCTCTGCTGGCCTAAACAGAATCACAAAGTTATAGCTATTTTATAATTTAATTGTTTTTCACAAATACACTACATGTATTATAATTAAATAAAGTGGTTCTGCGTCGCCATCTTGACGCCCGTCCCAAAGCTCTTATTCTACTCTGATATGAGGATCGAGGAGCGAGCTTCCAGGAAGTGTTTTAACGCTGGACATGCCCCCTCACTGTTCATCTGTTATGTGATTGGACGCTGCAGCTGAGCGGACTGATCGCTGGAGTTTCATACCAGAGACGATCACAGATTAAACTCAAGTTATATATTAAAGTGTTTTCTGAGTGACCATCTGGTTAAAACACTTTCTACAACATGTATCTTCCATTCAGTCACGTGAGGCGGATCCTTCCTGACTGTCGGTTTGATGAGTTACTTCATTTAAGTTGAACCTAAAACATTGAGCCTATACAAATATTGCAGTGTTGAAGAGAAACCACAATCCTATTGTGGTTTTATTTAATAATGTCACAATCAGAATAATTTCCTGCGTGTATAAGCAGGACACAGGACACAGTATAAATACCACAAACTGTGTATAAATACCACACACTGTGAATAAATACTCAATGCAGTTTGTTTAATGGGTAACAGACTAACAAACAGCTGGCGCAGGGAGAAAATCCACGGCCCGCCACTGCGAATAATATATGATAATATGAGGCTGTATTATACTACAAGTAAGGCCATATTGCCAGGGGAAAGAGCAGCGTACGAATGTACACATCTAACAGGGGTTATTATGTATGTATGTAATGCTGGAGTCCAAACAAACAGACAGTTATACACGAACCATCCCTTCATATGTATTCCTAAATATAGAATAATACATAAAGTACAACGACAGTCATTTAGTACTGCACTTCCATACAGTTGGGGGTCTTCAGCCAGGGATTAGAAATGAGTGAGCTCCAGTTTATTATGTTGTTAACATCAAACACTTCATTCTCTGCATTTTTATTTATTTATGCAGCAATTTATGGTGGAAATGTCTATAAACTGCTATAAGACCAGAGCCTCCTTCAATTGAATCAACATCAACATGAACGTGAACAGCCCTAGCATCGCTTTTGTCCTTTAGTTAGTCACTCACCTTGCATTTTTTTACTTTTATTATTTAATTTTCTTAAATACGCTATTTTATTGTATTGTATATATTGAGTATTTTTCATAGTTCATATTTGTATGTTTCCTATGTAACATTGCTTGCTGCTGCCACAAACTAATTTCCCCCTGGGGAATGAATAAAGTGTGTAATTTTTATTTATTTATATATATATATATATATATATATATATTACACACTTTATTCATTCATTATTCATTCCTTATATCTCTAGCTAAAGGAAAACACTAAATTCTGGGGTGGGTGACAATTCAAAAAGTATAGAAACAACGGTCCATTTCACAAAACTACATTGTTGAAGCATCCATGTGTTTTATCTGAAACTCTAATAAAACATGAATTATAAGTGATTGATCAGTATTATTGTTACACCCTTCAACACTGAAAAAGCACATGTGGGGACTGATGGAGTGCAGTGACTCTCAGGCCTCCACTACCCAGCATGCACTTGGCTGCCTGATGTCTGGTGGCAGGAGAATCGGTCCAGCTCACAGAGACCTGGTCCTGCAGGACGGAGCAGGCTATGGGCGAGCGAGGCTTCAGGGTTCTACGACGGAGGTTCACTTCTGACCGTCGCTATGGTAACTTGAGCTAGAACGAATGAATGAATGAATGAACAAACGTGGACGACTGCATGGAGAAGCAGTAAAAATAGAAACTTTATTACGCTCCGTTTGTAATCTAATAGTATGCGTGCTACGTTTGAGTGTATATTAGAATTAGGACAAGTTAGAAAAACTAAACCCCGCCCTCACGACATAAAGATCAATATATTTGCAGCATTGATATTTCTGGACTGTTGCAGCTTCACTTGGTCCTCTGGTCGCCTTCGTCACTCATCCAGCAGGAACTCACCGATCTCCTCCCTCATCTTAGACCTGCAGGACACAACACAAGGAGGTACCGCTTCTGTCCCACTTCTCTCCATGTTTACATCTGTGAGGTGTCATAATGTGGATGTTCCAGTACAGTGTTTGCTCATAGAGACCAGGACTTGGTTCTAGGCTGCATGAGCTGTTTAAAAAAAAGAAAAAAAAGTCTAATGTCGAATAAATAATACATCGAATAAATCTAGATTATTTTTCTGACCAGTATAAGTGTCTCCAGAAGTTATTTTTTGGGGCGTTCCGAGATTCTGCGATCTCATTGGTCCTCAGACTCTTCTGAAAGCGCGTCAGACGGCACATGTGGAAGCAGGGGATCATTTACATATGTTGTTGGTTATGGTGGGACCAAGGATCAGGTCAAAGTAGTAATTTTTCAATTTCTGAACCGAAAAACACGTTTTTTGGACTGAATATGCTTCCTAACATGTCAATGCTTGTTCATAAGCATCCTGCTCACCTCCTCTGCCTCCGCTGAGCCTCAGACAGGATGTAGAGCGGGAGACGGTCCACCGACGACTACAAGAGAGACAAAAGGGACACGGCACCAGTCTGTGAGTGAACATCAGCATCATGACATCACTCTGAGTGAACATCAGCATCATGACATCACTGCTCATGGCTCCACCCACCATGTCCCTGACGGTCAGCTGGCAGCTGTAACACAGCAGCCTCCTCAGGTAGCTGCTCTCCGGCTCCCTGCAGCACAAGACAGACCAGTAAAAAAAGTCAAACCAGAACATTCTGGTCCATCACCAACACAGACCACCCCTGACCACGCAGCTCTCGAAGAAGAAGAAAGAAAGAAAGTATCCTTTATTAATCCCCTTGGGAAAATTCTTCTCTGCATTTGACCCATCCCTGGATGGGGGGCAGTGGGCAGCCCTTTGGGGCGCCCGGGGAGCAGTTGGGGGTTGGGTGTCTTGCTCGGGGACACTTCGACATGTGAGCTATGGGGGGACTGGGGATCGAGCCGGCTACCTTGTGGTTGCGGGACGACCACTCATCCCCCTGAGCTACAGCCCTAACGTTCTTCTTGGCCTTTGATGTCGTGAATAAAGACCAGAGTCGTTTAGAAAGTTTGATCTGCTTGTTGACATCCGTTTGAAGGGACAATTCTTTTGAATTAAAGAAAAACACATACTGTTTTCTAACTTATTGTTTGGGCTCTTTGAGCGCCTCAAGGCGAGTTCCTTCCAGTCCCGTGGTAATGGAGAGAACATCTCTACAGCCGATACTCACACCAACGCCTCTAGAAGGAGAAGCAGCTGGACAGCCAAGAGGAGCCGTGAGTGTGTGTGTGTGTGTGTGTGATCCCTGATTAGATCAACACATCATTGAACACTTACTTGGCAGACGAACAGCAGCCCACACCACTTGCTGCTTTCCCACAATCCTCTGCTCCCCCAGAGGAGCAGCACTGTCCAGCAGCCGGTTCTGGCTCCATTGGCGCTGTAATAGAAACACAGGAAACCAACCTTAATGAAACTCAATTGAGGACTTTTAGGGTACCGTCGGATCCTGAAGGCCGGTGTATCATGTGACCTGAGCTGGAGGAGGTTCTTCCTGGTGCCACTAAACCAACGTTTTAGCTTCACTATACATGTGTGGACTGACGTTTGACCTGACGGCCCGTAGACTGACCTGGGTTTGGTGTTGGCATCGCAGTCCTGGGAGCTCCTGGAGATCTATTCTGCGAGAGCTGCTCTGAGATCAGCGTGGCCTTGAAGGCTGAAGCGTTCTCTGAAAGAGGACGAAGGAAAACGTCGTTACGTCTTCTTCCACACGACCGACACGCTGCTGCTGGAAACTTTGATGAACTATTCTCATCTTAAAAACAAGGGAAATTCTGCAGGTTTTTATTGTTGTATTTGTGTATTTTAAGTACAGACATCAGAGAGCATCTGAATTCTGTAAAACACAGCAACAGCACAGCAGGTTGTGCTGGTTGATGTGTCGTCTGTATTACCATCATCATATTTAATTAATAAATAGAGCCAGACTGACACGTAGTGAGACAATTGTGCGAGCACGGCCTGCATGGCTAACTGTGAATGAACAGATCTGCAAAAGCAAAGATCACATCGGTTTGTAGTTCGTCCTGTTTTATCCCAGGGCGTAGGTTTGGTCTCAGCATTGTAGGGACACAACAATGTCATTGCTAATGATGGTAATTATTAACAACATGCCATGAGTAAGACCTCACCTGAAGCTGCGTCCTCAACCTGCACTGCACCTGCACTATTAATGAGTTTCCTGAATGCATTTCAAAGTAATGCAGGTTTGCACTGTGTGGGTAGTTAGCCTACTGCTAGCTAACTAACAACCACCTGGATATCCCTTTTCATTTTGGGTGTTATTTTCCTATCTACAAAGTACAAAAGGGTCAATAACATCAAAGCTGAGACCAAACGAAATACTAATATGAGGCTTTATTATTTCCTGACGTATTTTAGTAGCTTACCGTGTCACGTCGTGTTTCTGACTCCACTTTAAATTAAATGACAGCATCTTGTCTCGCAGGCTTGAGGGCGCATTGGAAAACATGGAAATGGATTTTTCACTCTTCTAGTATAAAACTATGTTCGTTGCCCAGAAGAGTGAAACATCCATTTCCAAGTTTCTATACAATTACAGATGATAATACGAGTGAGTTTGCAAATATATTGTGCAAACCTTGGTCATGACTATGAACCATATGCAAACCTGCACCCTTGCTAACACCACAAGGTGATGAAGTGACTCCACTCCCTCTGGTACTAAAGAGTCTGGAAGAGAACCTTTGCATCGCTCACCAGCAGCCGTGTCCAGGGCGCACATGCAGAGCAGACAGCGGTCACGGGGGTCGGCTGTGGAGGAGCTCTGACCGGCCGTCTGCAGCTTCTCACTGGTCCTAAGCCAACACAGCAGAGGTTAATGACCTCAGGTATGGAGGCAAATGCAGGGCAAATGTTTTGTTCATTTGAAAAAAGATTTGAACCTGAAAAATCGAGTTTTTTTTTTAATTTTATTTTAAGGCAAGTAGACAAAGAAACAGTACAAGTACAATTGTGATACATATAGCCTTTTTTTCCCTTCCCCCTCCCCCCCCCCCAAGCATTCAGGTCAACAGTATCATTCAAAACAAACTCCCTCCCCAACCAACAAAAACAACAACCTCTTAATTGAGGAAACACAAACAAACAAAACAAAATCTAATGAAAAATAAATAAAAATGAATTAAGAATTAGTAAATGAACAGTTATATAAAATCAACGATACACGGTACACGATAGCTGCTCGCATCCTGGCTCAGCAAATGAGAACCTGCCCTAGCAAAAGAGTAACTGGACTTCAGCATTTGTTATTAGGTCAAGCACAGGCTCAGGGGTGGGGTGGGTGAGGGGGGCGGGGGGGGCGGGGGGGGGGCACCAAGGAAAGAGTCCGTAACAGCAGGTCATGGCATACTACAGCACCTCATCAGAAGAAAGTCCATCAAAATATCGAAGAAGAGGTCTCCAGCAAGCATAAAACCTATCAGAGCACCCTCTAAGAGTGAATTTAATTTTCTCCAATTTAAGGAGGAACAGGATATCATGTAACCATGCTTTGATGGACGGGGGTTGTGAAGATTTCCATAAGAGAAGGATCTTCCTACGGGCAATTAAAGAGGCAAAAGCAATACTATTGTCCTGAGTCGCTGAGGTGGCAAGGCTGTCAGGAGATCTACCAAAAATAGCTATGTGTGGGGATGGATTAACGATTATACCTAAAATGTCAGAAATGGATTTAAAAAAGGACTGCCAATAATTATCTAATTTGGAACAGGACCAACACATGTGAGTCAGGTTACAAGGAGTCTGGAAGCATCTACTACAGGCTTCATCCATTGACTCCGGATACATTTTAAAGAGTTTATGTTTGCTGTAATGTAGACGGTGGAGCACTTTAAACTGTATGAGAGATAGCCTAGCACAGCTAGAAGAGGAATTAACAGCCTCAAGAGCCTTTGAAAAATCTAGTTTTGTTGTTGAAAAAAATCAACAATGTATTAGAAATAAAACATAAGTGTATGAAGAGTTTTTGGGGTTAAATATAATTTTGAATCAGTTCTGTTTTTTTATAAAATATATTTTTACAGTTTACAGAAACATTTTTTTTTTTTTTTACAGTTTTGACTCTTTTCTTCAGGTTTAGATTTTTTTTTTCAGGTTTCAGAGTTTTGGCCCGGATCTGGGGTGGGGGCGTGGTCTAAACCAGAGGGGCGTGGCTTCAACTAAAGGGCGTGGTCTCATGAGTGACACCTTAACAAAGACCTCAACCACATTGCCTTCAGGTAACCTGGTAATTATGACTCACTACCTTCATACAGCATATTCCCGGGGTTAGCAGTAAACTAAATTGACTCTGTGCTCATGGACATGCTGGTGTGTTTGGGGCTGACCTGTAGATGGCGCTGACAGTGGAGGGGAAGTCCGCCTGCAGCTTGGTGACGAAGCTCTCCGTCAGACGCTGGATGCTGGACTTGTCTGTCGTCTGTGGGAAGGACACAAACACATTGAATGCTGACGAGCACCAACATTTACATAACTATTTAAACAACCTTTCAGAGCCGAGTTTCAAAATATCAAGCTGGGAGAAAATGTGAAGATTTGGGGCGGCCATCGATCTCTGAACCCACAACAGAGGAGCTATATTTATAGCGCCAGATAGCAAAGAGTGTCTTCCTGTGCCGGTCCACATGCTCAAACGTGATTGGCCAATACTACTCAGACCACAAAGGGAAACCACAATGTTCAGATAAGATCTCGTCCCGTTGCCTACGTCATTCTGTATTTTACAGTGTCAGACACTTTCATTTCCATCATCCTGGTGAATTTTTGTGCAATCATTTGAAGTGGAGGTGACTTTATTTATGCAAAGGTCAACACAAAATTCAGGTTGCCGACCGTCCGCCAGCAAATTCTGGCCCTAAAGTGATGTAGCTGAGAGCCGATGCTTATTAAAAAAAGTGTAACTTCCCCCAGGTCTGACCTTAAGTCCACCCACTGCATTGTGGGCGATGAAACCCCGCCCACTTCTTTACGTTAAAGGGCATCAAGACAGCGTCAACAAATATACAATAGCTTGGACAATATGGGGCACTGAATTTAATAAATGTACTGTTTATTAGACCACAAACAAGAACTCAGCAAGAATGCCCAGAGAGCAGAGAGCAGGGAGCAAGGGAGCAGGGAGCAAGGGAGCAGAGAGCAAGGAAGCAGAGAGCAAGGGAGCAAGGAACAGAGAGCAAGGGAGCAAGGAACAGAGAGCAAGGGAGCAGAGAGCAAGGGAGCAGAGAGCAAGGGAGCAGAGAGCAAGGGAGCAAGGGAGCAGAGAGCAAGGGAGCCAGGGAGCAGGGAGCAGGGAGCAGGGGAGCAGAGAGCAAGGGAGCAGAGAGCAGAGAGCAAGGGAGCAAGGGAGCAAGGGAGCAGAGAGCAAGGGAGCAAGGGAGCAGGGAGCAGGGGAGCAGGGAGCAGAGAGCAAGGGAGCAAGGGAGCTGAGAGCAAGGGAGCAAGGGAGCAGGGAGCAGAGAGCAAGGGAGCAGAGAGCAAGGGAGCAGAGAGCAAGGGAGCAAGGGTGCAGCTGGGTCCGCTAAATGAGTGAAACCACTCAGTGCTTTTGTCTTGTGAAACACTATGAGGGACTCCATCATCTGGACTAAGACAGCAAATCCTTCACTGCAGGTCAACAGCAGCTTCCCTTTTTCCCCTTCTTACCTTTCAAAATAAAAGCCCGACACATATCCACTGCATCCCAGAGGAAAATTAAGTTTCCTACTACTGCCGCTTCATCTTACCTTTGTGTCCAGGCCTGGCATGAAGACAGAGGGCACGCTGAACATGCGGTTGTAGAAAGCTATTTCCTTAGCCGAGTAGTCCCTCATCGGCCTCACCAGCATGACGTCCCCATACCTGGAGTCTGAGAAACCCTGTTCACACAAACACACTCAATACAATGCAACGGTATATCCGAGTCAGATTCCACATCCAATATCACATGAAGCGGCAAACACAACCCTCCCCGCCCGTCATGGCATACACACCGTGTCCTGAGCCAGCTGCGCTCCTCTGCCCAGAGAGATGCTGGTGAGCAGCTTGACAGACAGTCTGGTGCAGCTGTCTCCCAGCATCACCTTGCTGAAGCCCTCGCTGCGAGCCGTGTGCACCAGCAGGTGCTGCCTGAGGAGGACACACCCAGGGTTCAGACACATCCTGGCCAGTGGATTTCATGACTTTTCCATGACTTTTAACCAAATTTCTAGATGCCTGTATGTATGCCTGCTTATATTTTGAGTCTTTCTTTTAAAAGCATATTCATTCTTTCAAACTCAGCGTAAATAAATAAAAAACTCCGAACACATGAATATAACACATTTACATGACTTTTGCTAAACTTTGGGGATTTTATTTTTTTCAAGGACTTTTCCAGGCCTGGAAATAACCATTTTAAAACTCCATGACTGTTCCAGGTTTTCCATGAGCGGAGGTTTCCCATCGGAGGTGTTTTGTCACCAGTGATTGATGGCGTCTTATTCCCCATGACCCTTGAACTCAATAGAAAGCCCCATGAGGACGAGAGCGAGCCCTCCTGACCGTAGCGTGTTGAGCAGGTCTTCTCTGGCCGTCAGCGTCTTGGCGGAGCCGATCAGCTGCTGCAGGAGCAGCGTGCGGGCCTCCGGCACGTCAGCTGGAGGGGTTTCCTCCCGGTCCCGCGGCGTCTGCTGGCCTCCGGCGTCGCTCTGGATGGAGTGACCCACGGCTGCTTTGTAGGCGCCGGCTGCTCGCTCCGAAGGCGCCGCCGGGGCCGCCGCCACCACCACGGAGCTGGGGAGGTCCAAAACCTGAGAGGAGGTCGGAGAACACGGTCAATAACACGTTGGATCCGCTGTTGGCTTTTAGTTACACGTGTATGTGCAGCCTTTAGATACATGTGTATGTGCAGCCTTTAGTTACATGTGCAGCCTTTAGTTACATGTGTATGTGCAGCCTTTAGTTACATGTGCAGCCTTTAGTTACATGTGTATGTGCAGCCTTTAGTTACATGTGCAGCCTTTAGTTACATGTGTATGTGCAGCCTTTAGATACATGTGTATGTGCAGCCTTTAGTTACATGTGCAGCCTGTAGTTACATGTGCAGCCTTTAGTTACATGTGTATGTGCAGCCTTTAGTTACATGTACAGCCTTTAGTTACATGTGTATGTGCAGCCTTTAGTTACATGTGTATGTGCAGCCTTTAGTTACATGTGTATGTGCAGCCTTTAGATACATGTACAGCCTTTAGATACATGTGTATGTGCAGCCTTTAGATACATGTGTATGTGCAGCCTTTAGTTACATGTGTATGTGCAGCCTTTAGTTACATGTGTATGTGCAGCCTTTAGATACATGTGTATGTGCAGCCTTTAGATACATGTGTATGTGCAGCCTTTAGATACATGTGTATGTGCAGCCTTTAGTTACATGTGTATGTGCAGCCTTTAGTTACATGTGTATGTGCAGCCTTTAGTTACATGTGTATGTGCAGCCTTTAGTTACATGTGTATGTGCAGCCTTTAGTTACATGTGTATGTGCAGCCTTTAGTTACATGTGTATGTGCAGCCTTTAGTTACATGTGTATGTGCAGCCTTTAGTTACATGTGTATGTGCAGCCTTTAGTTACATGTGTATGTGCAGCCTTTAGTTACATGTTAAACAGATCAGTGTTCTCTAAAGCAACACGGACGTGTAAAAGGTAATCTAATGAAAGAACGTCTGAGGGGCTTTCGATTGACTGCATGACTCGTCCACATAACACGCCTGAAAGCGGATCACATGATCACATGACTGTTCACATACACTGTAATTTCCCCACTGCGGGACTAATAAAGGATTCTCTTATTTTACAGACATTACTGAGTGTTACATCTTTAATAATAAAAGGCCGTGCCGGATAGTTAAGATCTTCCTCTAAACACTCAAACAGACACATTTCGTGAATTAAAAAACAGCATAATTAGTTCCGTCTTCATGCTCACTTCACATTTACTTAAAAGGAAAACATACAAATCAAAGTTTTAATAGATTATGGGTCAAGAAATTTGGTCAACACACGTCCCTCACTGGTTTCCTCCGTTTCGTTGTCTCCGACAATGCAGAGAGCATTTATGCTTTAGTTTGTTTGCAGTTTCTTTGTGAACTTCACAGAGTGCAGAACACAATAAGCATCGATAAGAAAAGGAACGTCTGACTTCAGACTCCTCCGTAGGGCGATAGCGTCCCTGGACACAGTGTCGGCGGCGTGTCCAAACCTCTCCACTTCCGGGCGTTTAAACCTCCGGGGTAGTTTGGAGGCAGAAAAAGACGTGCGTTCTAAAATGGAGACGCGTCGTGAGGATGAAGCCTGACCTGTTCCAGAGGAACCACGAGGAAGGGGAACCCCGTCGCTCTGAACACCAAACGCAGCTCAGCCGCCGTCCTCCGTCTGTCCTCCACAGACTGACCCACAGCACCGCCCTCTGCAGGGAACACACACACACACACACAAATGGGTTCCATGACTTTTCCATGACTTTAAACCAAATGTCCATGAGCAAACATTTAGTGAAATCTGGGTGTAAACAGTAAAAAGTGAGTAAATGTAGTATTTAAACTAACAATGAGAATACAAAGCATACAGTAAACCTTAAATGACACAAATGAATGAGACAATAGTTTGATTAAAAGAATAAACATTTATATAGATGCCTGTATGTATGCCTGCTTATATTTTGAGTCTTTCTTTTAAAAGCGTCACTGTCGCTGTTGTATTTACCGTCGATGAAGACGATGCCCGGTGAGAATCTCAGCTTCTTGTGAGCATTCTGCCTCAAGCCCTAGGGAGCAGGAAAGGGTTTCAGTTAGGAACAACCAGACGAGGAGTCGGCATGGTTCCACTTCCTGTTCCCTCGCCTCAAAGGCAACGGGCTCTTTAATGGTTAGACGTCTGAAGTCAGGTGGGTGAAGTTAGCAGCTTTGACGTGTAACGTCAGCTTCTTACTTTACACTTCAAACATCATAAAAGGTGTTCCTTTTTTTTTAAAGATCATCTTCATGAACAAAAATCATTAACGTTCATTTGACAGAGCTCATAATCTGCAATGATCCAAAATCCAATGGAGGACTTCTTGAAAAAGCATCCATGCGAGGCGCTAAAGATGCTCAGCTGGAGGTGAGGCTGGCATCACCCTGGAACCAAATTTGTCTCTAGACTTTTTTTTTTCCCCCTGTGTTTGAGTCGTCATAGGAACCCCCAAATGAATTCCAATACTTGTGTTTATTGTATGTATTTGTTCAGCAAAGTCTTGGGAAAAAAAATGTATATCTGCAAAAAAAAAAAAAACCTCACTTTTGATCATAACATGAACATCCAGCACGATATGAGCAAGATTTCCCAAAAATGCCTCCTTGAGCGGTCACAGAGTTTTTCTAACTGTATTGGTGCCCTAACAACAGCCCACATACTAATAACACAGCTTTTTGGAAAGATTAGGACCGAAAGAATCAGAAATCATATTAGAACACAGCATGTGGGTGTTCAAAGTTTATGTAAATACTTAAACTTAACGGTTACTTTAATCATGTTTCACACCAGATGCATCTTCTACATTGTAGCAATTTAAATGAAGTTCAACAACGATGTGGTTCCGGAGATAATATGTTGTTGTTTATACCTGATAATAGGCGCAGGGAGATTTTCACACCCTGTTTTTAAAGGGTTAAAAGAAGAGAAGACAGACGACTGAAAGATGAACCGGTTTACCTCCTGGACCTGAGCGAGCATGGAGCAGGAAGAAGGACCTCCAGACACGGCCAGCAGCACCTACAACCAGACAAGCCCTGTTTATGCATGTGTTCATGTGTGTGTGTGTGTGTGTGTGTGTGTGTGTGTGTGTTGTTATTCAGAGGATAAAGCACACTGCTTACCTTCTCTCCGGGGGAAAGGACTCTGTTTTTTCCCAGCATGGCTCTGAACTTATGGATGAAGTATTCCTTGAAACATCCCCTAACAGACATGACATCAGCGTGAGGGAAGAAGCCACGCCCACAACAACACACCGTCTGTCACGGTGAACACGTATGACGTCAGACACTGGACAGGGTTAACCACATCATATCTATAGAGTACAGAAGCTAGAGGCAGGTTACAGCACATACGTGTGTTTATAATGCGTCATGCATGCAGCCTCCTCAGGCGGCCATGACGGCGTCTCACCTGCAGAAGGCGTCTCCCGCTCTGATGACCACGGCTGCTGCCGCCTCTTTGCACTTCACACATTTCTTGGAAACACTAATGAATGGAGGAAAACACACGTTGAGAAAAACACAACTCAGGTGCAGAGAGTCATACTTTAGGTTCATCATGTGCCGTCACACACACTCACGAACACACACACTCACTCACTCACAACCTACCCGGGCACCTCTGCGCGCTGCAGCGGCTCGTGGTATTCTTCGTCCACCTGACACATGAGACCACTAAACGAGCTGACAGGGTCCTGAACCCAGAGACTGCCTCAGGACCAGTAGAACAGAACCAGTAGACCAGAACACCAGTAGCAGGACCAGTAGACCAAAACACCAGAACCAGTAGAACAGAACCAGTAGACCAGAACACCAGTAGACCAGCACCAGGACCAGTAGACCAGTCGCAGGACCAGCAGAACAGAACCAGTAGACCAGCAGCAGGGCCTCTGGCTCTGAGAACAGATGTGACGCTGTAAGTCGGGAGGTCTCCTCTCTAACTTTACTTATGACAACAGAGCGCCGCTGTCTCGTGTGTCTCGTGGCGCTTTTTGATGACGTAGAGAATCGTCTTCTCGTGTTTAGAGCGCGTTGCTGCCACCTGCTGGTATGGAGCCTCAATACACCCAGGGTTCATACTCATTCTGACTAGTGGGTTCATGACTTTAAACCAAATGTCCATGACAAACATTAAGTGAAATCTGGGTGTAAACAGTAAAGTGAGTAAATGTAGTATTTAAACTAACAATGAGAATACAAAGCATTCAGTAAACCTTAAATGACACAAATGAATGAGACAATAGTTTGATTAAAAGAATAAACATTTATATAGATGCCTGTATGTATGCCTGCTTATATTTTGCTTTTATTCCATGACTTTTCCAGGTTTTCCATGACCCTAAGAACCCTGAAGTTCTCATCTTTCACGTGGATTATATTAACATGTTTGGTTTCAACACTTAATGTTTCTCAACATAAAGCTAAGTGTGTATTCAGAGTCTGAATGGATCAGGGCTACAGCCGGGCCATAGACCTTCCATAGAGTCCTGGGTCATAAAAAAATAAACATTCCAAGCATGTCATTTCACAAATGCACACATTGAGCTCGTCTGTACTTTTGGTCAAATGTTGAGGAAAAAAGTAAATGAGAAAAGTGTAGAGATTCACAGAAAGTGCAGTTTTATTGAAAAGACGTTGTTGAAAGACAAAACGTAACTAAAAAAGGTCTACAACAATGATCACACACAAGTATTTACAGAATGAGAATTCACAATGGTTATGAATATGCGTTCGTGAGCGAGCCGAGGATGCGTTTTAGATGCTGTTGATGCTGGCGGCCGGCAGGGTGGATTTGTCTAAGTCGTCGAAGTAGGCGTGGGTCATGGCCTCGCGGGCCGAGATCCTTTTGGGAGGGTTGTAGATCAGCATTTTCTACAGCAGAGGAAGAGACGGCGTCACTCAGGCTGTCACAACATGATTTAAACGTTCATAAAGTGTAAACCATCAACGATGATGTCATCCTTCTACGTTGTTAGTCATCTGCATAAAAACACTATTCAAATGATTAGGAAATGAAAGATGGGTTTTGTATGAATTAAATAAAAACCTTGTTATCCGTTTGTTTGAGCACTTTATTTCATACTTAATTTAATAATTTGTTGTTAATTGTCTCGTCTAAAGATATGCACTTTTCCGCCAAGAAAAAATCCTTGTTTGAATATACATACCTGGTGAATAAATGGTTCTGATTCTCATTAATAGTTTTAATGATGAAATAAAAAAAAAAAATGCTTAGAGCTAGTGTTAGGACGTTAAACTGCTCATAATATCTATTTTTGTTGCTGTGAAAAAAGAAAAAAGAAATCTTAAAACTGGATTCATTTAAGTTTCTCACAAAAGACCACCATAGTGTGTTCAAATACAACCTTGTAAAATGCAGTGTTATAATTGGCCTCATCTCAGTACTGAATCATTATGTCATACGTTGCATCGTAATGGAACTGCTGTGTGTTAGCACAGTACTGTTAGCGTTACTAGCTCTTCTGTTGATTTGCTGTTCACAATGAAACATGATCAGGATCCACTAGATCTCCTGAGTGCCTATTTTATTGAATGTGGTTCACACTGATAAAGTAATCTGTGGTTCAAAGGACCAACTACGGCCTGAGGTCCCATGATTATACAGGAACCGTTTTAAAAAGACAACCATGCTAATTAGCATGACCACCGCTGGTTGGAAAACTAACTAGACGGAGGTTCCTCTCTTGTAGTTACTGTATAAAATATATAAAGTTGTTGCTAGGCAGGCCGCCAACAACCCTGCGGTCGTGGAAGTCCTGGACTCAGACGGGCCAGAACTACAGCGTCTGTCCTCTTTCAAGTGGTTCTGCTTTGCAGGTCTTTATGAAACCGTATCCATTTCCACGGAGTTTTAGCAACAAATCCAGACAATTGTGTTGAATGAAGCGTTGACAGAGTGACCGCTGAGTCTAGTTACGTCACAGTAGTGAGAGCTGAAGACGGCTCTGACGAAAAAACCTGGTCCATGTAAACCACCCCCGATGGCCAGAAGAGACCTGGTCCATGTAAACCACCCCCGATGGCCAGAAGAGACCTGGTCCATGTAAACCACCCCCGATGGCCAGAAGAGACCTGGTCCATGTAAACCACCCCCGATGGCCAGAAGAGACCTGGTCCATGTAAACCACCCCCGATGGCCAGAAGAGACCTGGTCCATGTAAACCACCCCCGATGGCCAGTAGAGACCTGGTCCATGTAAACCACCCCCGATGGCCAGTAGAGACCTGGTCCATGTAAACCTCCCCCGATGGCCAAAAGAGACCTGGTCCATGTAAACCACCCCCGATGGCCAAAAGAGACCTGGTCCATGTAAACCACCCCCGATGGCCAGAAGAGACCTGGTCCATGTAAACCACCCCCGATGGCCAGTAGAGACCTGGTCCATGTAAACCTCCCCCGATGGCCAGAAGAGACCTGGTCTATGTGAACCTCCCCTGATGGCCAGTAGAGACCTGGTCCATGTAAACCTCCCCTGATGGCCAGAAGAGACCTGGTCCATGTAAACCACCCCCGATGGCCAGTAGAGACTTGGTCCATGTAAACCTCCCCTGATGGCCAGTAGAGACTTGGTCCATGTAAATCTCAGGTATGAAAACGGGTCAGGGGTGAAAAAGGTGAGAAGGCTATTACCCCTCTAGGGTGGTCCGGGGGCATGCTCCCCCGTAAGAAAAATGTAAATATTCCATATTTTAAAGCATCAATCTGATGCATTTTGAGATGCTTTTTTTGCCAACCTGGGGAGAGCTGGAGAAACTTAACTTCAGCCATGAGTCACATTATTATGGCCTGCTTACTAAGTATTATGCAAGCCATTTCATGTCAGCCTGTCACTAGGTCTAACATTTACAGTCAGACCTGCAAACTCATGAGGGGTGAAAAAGGTGACACCAGCGAAAGTTCTCTTTATGGCCATTTTGAGAGTATAATGGAACCAACACATGTGATGCTATGCATAGGAAGGCCAGTTGTATAGCTTCTCTCTCCAGCATCACTGTTTTAAATTGTGCTAACATAAGTGCACAAGGGTTTTCTAATCCTCCATTAGTCTTCTATGCAATGAGCAAACACAATGTACCATTAGAACACTGAGTGGTAGTTGCTGGAAATGGCCTCTATACACCTATGTAGATATTTCATTAAAAACCAGACGTTTCCACCTAAAATAGTCATTTACCACATTAACAATGTATTTCTGATTAATTTAATGTTATCTTCATTGAAAAAAACAGTGCTTTTCTTTGAAAAATAAGGACATTTCTAAGTGACCCCAAACTTTTGAACGGTAGTGTGTGTGTATATATATATTTTGTAGACTTAATACTTACAATATGCAATACTGAATATTGTTTTGCTACTACTACATTTCATAATATTACACTTATATGCCATAATATGTATAATGTACCAGCCTTTTTATTTGACCATATTATGTCATACTGTTATACCACTTTACTTTGAGGAGACGTCACTGTTAGTCTAGAACACTGAATAATGTTTCCACCAGTAAACCTGAACATGCACACCTCTCTCTGTGTGACAGTGATTATAACCGCATAACTAAATAGATTATAATTAACTAGAGGATACGTAGAGACCAGGTCGAAATGAATTGCTCTCCTAATATTAAATCAAAGTCAGACCCGAGTGGTTCCACTGGTCCGCCCTGGTCCTTACCGCCAGCAGGTCCAGGCCATTCTTATCCAGGTTCTTCACCATTGAAGACAGGTTGCCAGACTTCCATTTAGGGAAGGTGTTTTTGTAGTCGGGAAGGCTCTCTACTTCCGGCCACACGTCATTGTTCGGGGTACCCAGAGTCCTAGAAAGAGCAGAAACAGACAGAAGCATTCAAAGCAGAGCCTCAGGGGACCAGGAGCAGGGTGAGGGACTCGAGCTCATCACGTTCTCCTGGAACAACAACGCCCTGCTGCTCGCTCACGTCACGTTCAAGCGCCTGGTTTTCATGAGCGCCGATTGAGGCTAATTAAATACTAAACGCTCGTACACAGCGGTGGAACACTTTACAAAACCATCTGTCAGAGTTACATGAATGAAACGGTTTATAGCGGATCATATTTAAAGACAAAATGAAGAGAGGAGGGACAACCAAAGGTCCTAAAGGGTCAGTGTCATTGACTAAGATCTTTTACTTGAGTAAAAGTACTAATACTACCTTTGAAAAACACTTAAGTAAAAGTCCTGAGTTAAAAATATTACTTAGTAGGCTGTAAAAATCAAGAAAATGTACTTAAAGTACAAAAGAAAAAGTACTCCCTCTGCAGCCAAATGGGCTCTGATGCTGTCATATTATAATATTATATTACTATTGATAGAGTAACATGTATGACACATTGAAAAGTTTGTAACTGGCTGCAATAAAGCACATTTTACATTTATACTGTTGTAAAGTTTAGGCTATTTGTTGGTGAATAAATCCACTGGCTCAGCCTCCTAAGGTGGACGGATTCTTAAGGTGGACCAGCTATTCTCATTTTTGTGACGAGCAAAATGGTGGTATGGAAGAAAAAATAAATAAATAGAAAACACCCATGACTAATGTGATAACTTAAAAGTTGCTTAATTGCGTCACACTGATAAGTGTACACAGTGGGGCTGAATAAAACAGCCTGGGTCAGAGGCAGGATGATACATCACGTTACGATGCCTTACTATCGACTTAGTAACATGCTTCCAGTTTGGCCACGTTAAACCAGTAAATACCAGACAAACTGCCATGGGTTTACCTGAAGATCCTGAAGAGCTGGTCTATCTCAGAGTCTCCATGGAACAGAGGCTTCTTCGTGGCGAGCTCAGCGAAGATGGTCCCAGTGCTCCAAACGTCAACAGGGGTTGAGTATCGGGGAGAACCCAGCAGGACCTCTGGAGCGCGGTACCAAAGAGTCACCACCTGGAGCCACAAAGGGGTCATCAGCTCAGGGGTCATTGATGCTAAACTCAGGGTTCAGACACATTCTGACCAATGGATTTCATGACTTTAAACCAAATTTCCATGAGCAAACATTTAGTGAAATCTGGGTGTAAACAGTAAAAAGTGAGTAAATGTAGTATTTAAACTAACAATGAGAATACAAAGCATACAGTAAACCTTAAATGACACAAATGAATGAGACACTAGTTTGATTAAAAGAATAAACATTTATATAGATGCCTGAATGTATGCCTGCTTTTATTTGAGTCCTTCTTTTAAAAGCATATTAGTTATTTCAAACTCTGCGTAAATGAACGTCATGAACACATGAATATAACACATTTACATGACTTTTACTAAACTTTTGAGATTGTATTTTTTTCAAGGGCTTTTCCAGGCCTGGAAATAACCATTTTAAAAGCCCAGGACTTTTCCATGCCCGTGTTTGGCTCAGTGTTGGTGACGCTCTGCCTCCCTCACCTCGTGGGTGTAGACCCTGACGGGAACACCAAAGGCCCGAGCAAGTCCAAAGTCTGCCAGTTTGATTACTCCTTTGTTGTCGATCAGCAGGTTCTGGGGCTTCAAGTCCCGGTGGAGGACTCGCCGACAGTGGCAGAAGTAGATGCCCTCCAGGATCTGGTACAGGTAGCTCTAAAGACGGGGACAGAGCATCACGACACGGACACATGCTTAGAGTTGAGAAGCTGACTCATAGATGGTCTGACAGAAGGCCAACTGTTCTTTGGTGTTTTGGGTTAATCGTTTTATCTGAAATGATATGATGCTTCTGAACAGATCCGTGGTATACCCCACTATTAGTTTAAAAGTAGCTTTAGAAATAAAATCCCCTGTGGCCAGACACTTTAATTCAGCTTTCATTTAAAAAAAAAGAAAAAAAAAGTGTAAAGACATTTCAAAAGGGGCGAGGATAAGGACGGGCTTCATTACAGAAAGAATCTCGCTTCTGTTGGGTTTCTAAACCCAAGTCATGCTGGTCAAGCTATGGAAGGACATTAACACACGACGATGGTAAAAGCAACCTAAACTTAAACAAAGTGACGGTCCAAATCGGCAGACACAGATGTTTGAACGCATTATAAGGTAATGAACCTCTGCGTGTTCGCCATTAGCGTGACTAGCTCTCCTCCTGTACGGATCCACTACGGCCCCGTACACCACGAGGGTCTGCTGGTGGAATGTTGGCTCTGACAACGGAACAAAAAACAAACAGGCTTTGATGCTGGTCACAGTTTTAAAGTCTGCTACCTCGTCTGGCTGGCCAGGGCAATACGCCACATCTACTGCATGCCTTTATTGTTGACTCGAATGCTTTCAGAATATCAGGGAAAGTTTGTAAACGAGCTGCCATGTCGATCCCGTTAAAAATCCAGAAGGGCATGAAGCGGCACGTAGACTCACCAGCTCCTCAAATCAGAGACGCGACTGTTCCACTTCAGGATTGTGGGTAGTGTAGTACCTCTTTCTGACAACGTGCAAATAAAACTAAAAGAAGTTTATTTCATATAGACTTGTGGCTTCTACAGGAACATGTACCATCGAATAGCTATTCATCAGTCTACCTTGGTCCATCGACAGTTATGATATTATGGCTAATAGGCAAAGTCCTTGATTAATTAATGGGACTCTCACTGTTGAGCTCCATTATGACCAACTGCAGTGATTCAACTGTCACACTTAAACAGACATTAGAGCAAGATGAACTGCTGAGGGAGCTCATTAACCAGTTACCTTGACCAGCATAGGGTCCATGTACTGGCCAGAGGGGATGGAGTCCAGGTACTTCTTCAGGTCCATGGACAGGAACTCAAAGATGAGGTAGAGACGAGACTCCTGCATCAGCACATCCAGGAGTCTGAGATACACAAACACAAGAACTGGCTAAGTCCATACTCTCTCTCTGTGTACACACACAAATACACGTATAAGATGGAAAATCTCATTTTCAGGGTTCATACACATTCTGACCAATGGATGGCCATGACTTTAAACTAAATTTCTATGACCAAACATGTTGTGAAATCTGGGTGTAAACATGAATGACACACTAGTTTGATTAAAAGAATAAACATTTATATAGATGCCTGTATGTATGCCTGATTATATTTTGAGTCTTTCTTTTAAAAGCATATTCATTATTTCAAACTCAGCGTAAATGAACGTCATGAACACATGAATATAACACATTTACTAGACTTTTACTAAACTTTGGGGATTTTATTTTTTTCAAGGACTTTTCCAGGGCAGAAAATAACCATTTTAAAACTCCATGACTTTTCCAGGTTTTCCATTAACCGTGTGACCCCTGTGTTTAACTTTTTGAAGCTGAGGTTTTACAGTCTTTTACGTTCTGTTACTCGAGAGCGTACCGTACAACGTTGGGATGCTTCAGCTCTTGAAGCAGAGAGACCTCTCTGACAGCCGTGCTGGGAACGCCCTCCTCTTCACTCTCCAGGCGGATCTTCTTCATCGCCACGATCTGCCCTGTAGCCTTGTGCCTGCCCTTGTACACCACGCCATAGGTACCTGCAGAGCACCAGAGGGAAGCACAGCCATGATAACACCGACTAAACTTTAGTCCTGAGCGCGTTGTTTAAGGAACCTATGACAATGAAAAGTGCAGAGTACTATTTGACAACGTAACTTCACCCCGCGGTGGCCAAACTAAGACCTGGTGCTGTTTTCTTAAATGGCCAGCGGTTCTTTTTTTTATAAACTAAAATATGGCTTGAGCATATCTCTAATACAGTCCACTGTATGTACATCCTAGTTCAAACACTAGATGTCCACTACATTAGGTCATGGTTTCTCCATCTAAATTTCTCCCGTAGCTGTTCTACGGTGTATGAATGTTAGATAGTCCTGATGTGGCACCTTGCATGGTAGCTCCTCTCATCAGTGGGTGAATGATTCCTATGTAAAGCGTCTTTGATTTTATACAGCATTTTTTTCTGAATACTCAAAGTATTATTATGATCTATACTTCTTGGCACAGAAACCAATGTTTTACCATTTCTGCATGTTGGGTTTGTTAGACCTTAATAGTAGAATTAGTCTAGTAGTCTAATGTATGCACCTTCCGCCTAGAAGAATTCCTCATTTGTGTAAACATTCCTGGCAAATAAACGGTTTCTGATTAACATTTTTTGTTTACATAGTAACGCATGAGCCCACATGCCATGAACAGTATGAACATAATCCATTCCTGTCTGTTGTAACTTTACTCATGTACACACATCATAATATCTGAAGTGGACACTTAGGCAATGCAGTGAAGACTTTAGAATAGAAAAAAAAAAAAAAAAAAAAAAAAAAAGTATTCAAATGGAATAGCAGCAGACACAGAAATACTTTGTTTAATTTGCTTGTTTTAAAAGGCGCTGAAAGCTACGCCTTTACTCCGTTTGATCCCTTATAGTTTTCTGCATAAAGACCACAACCCAGAGTCTGCCCTGCACTCACTTAGGAAGCATTACACTGGTAGCAGTTTGAGTCATGGAGAGAAAACAATGAGAGGAAACAATGAGACCTACCTTCTCCAATCTTCTCTATCTTCAGGTAGTCTTCCATTATTGCCTGTAGAAAAACAAAAACGCTGTCATGTTATTTTTGTATTTATTTTGCAGGGACAATGCACGCTAAACAGTAAAACTGTATGTGAGCCAGAAATTACAACATTTCAATAACATGATGCAACTAAGATTCATCGATAGACAGACAGTAACGTATAGACAAAAAAAAAAAAGTGTACCTACAGTAGATGCACATATAAAACACTTAGGCACATACAATGCATCAACACTAACCAAGACAAATGCACATTCACATTATTTCATCAGCTGCATTACTTCCAGTAGCTTCACGGTAAATCTTTCCGTGTCTTAGATGTGATTACGTGAGCCTCCTCTCAGCGGATGAAGATGAAGTTACCGTTGCTTTACCTGCAGTTAAACAGAGACTCAAACTAGCGTTTAGCTAACTAACCGTTACCCACTTAGCCGAGGTTACATCACAGGCGTTTGAACGCAACACTTCACGGTAACGAGCAGGCCAACGTAACGAGACCACACCGAGGGTCAGCTAACAACTGTTCACGAGTGTTTTTTGCCTCGCTTAAAAAGCCTGGAGAGGTGGAAACACACAGCTAGCGTTAGTTAGACTTGTTTTGTTTCCTTCAAGCGACGTTCAGGTCCCCGACGTTAGCTTAGCTGAAGCTCGACCGTCATCGCTACTCCTCTCGGTTTATCGTGGCAGCGGACCCGCTTTCCCCTCCGGGTCTAACGGGGCAGCTTCTCGGCTAAGCCAACACGTCTTTACCTCCACATCTCAGCCTGTGGAAAGCAGAATATAAGCGGCGTTACCTGACAACGCCTCGTTTGGTAGCGTACGTACTCTCCGTGCTCAGACTGCCGCTGGAATGATGACAGACTCTTTTGAATCTGCCGCAGGAAAGCAGCGGTTCAAAACGGACCAATGAGCTCGCGCGCCGCAGTTCAAAACCGTCCAATCAGGGAGCGGGAAGCTGTCACGTGGGCTGAGCGGGAGCGAAAGCGGTAGTATTTTTAATATTGCTGCCCCGGGTTCCGTCTCCCAGGCAAGGAGCACCTTCTTCTCCTCAGTACTGCAAACGCTTCAAGCGTTGATCTTAGTGTTATAACTAGTAGAATGTGTTGCGGAGGGGCAGCATGGCATGGACGTGTCTGTAACATCCACCCATAATAGTGCATTTATCTCGATTATAATGTACCCTGTAGGGTTGTTGGAGCTGTTGGATTGCCCATGAACACACTTCTCTCATCTCCTTGTCTGAAAAGTTAGAGCATAATCCTGTTGTTCTCTCACCCCTGTTCTGATTTGTATGTTTCCCCCTCAGCTAGTTACATGATTTCAGAGGCTGAAAGAAATACTGAAGATATGCGTCTACAAAAATGAAAACTAATAGATGTAGATGTAGCCTGAGGACATACCCTGTATGGAGTACAATACTGGATAACTCCCAGCTGTTGATATGATGGCTGAACAACACAGCTGGAGTACAGATGTTAACTTAGGCCTGCTGCCTAAAGGTCCTACCAAAGAGTATTGATCATACTGACAGAGCCCTCACACATACAGCTGCTCTTAGTGCATTTATTCTTGTAAACATATAAATGATATGTGAAATGTACAGTGTGAATATACAAGTATATTACAGTGTTAAACCTTAAAGGGGACAATGAGTATAATGTACAGTTTCACGTGTAGTGATACTGAGACCACTGGTACATCTCTCTCAGGTTTGTACTGGTCCACCACAATCTCATTTGTACTGGTTCACAGCAGTGGCCAGTACATTTACTCAACAACTGCAGTAGAAGTACAATTTTGAAGTACTTGTACTTTTATTAAAGGTTAAGATGAGACTTAGTTGATACCTGGAGTACATTCACAAGCGACCCAGCAGTATATAAAGTGACTAAATTAGTCTCACCTTTACCAGCTGTAACGAATACAAGTACATCAATACTCCAATAATATAATCAATATTAGTACGTAATGGGCCATTCTGCACAGTGGTTACTTTTACTTTTGGTATTGTACGTGTATTTTGATCTGAATACTTAAGTACAATTTTGAATGCAGACCTTTTAATTGTATATCTACACTGTGGAACTGCTACTTTTATTGAAATAAAATATTGGAATACTTTATTCACCTGGTGTACTGATGTACTGGTCCACCATGAGGTAAACAGACTTGCATGTACAGCTCAAGGCGCGGTGCATTTTAGCATGCACACACACACACACACACACACACACACACATGCACACACACACATTCACACACACACACACACACACACACACACACACACACACACATGCACACAGAGTGAACCATCAGGACGTGAACCCCTTCTCCTTCAGACTCGCAGCCTAGAGAAGCCATCTGGGGTTCAGGACCCAAAGACACTTCACATGTGGACTGAGGAGACGGATCGATATATAACGAGCCGCCCGAATGCTGCCTGTAAAACATGGAGTATGTTAATGAAATAAGTGTAGACTTTTGTATAATTAAATACAAGTAAACGATATGAGTGGTACAAGTAAAATGCAGCTATTAAAAGAGCATTAAATGAGCTAGTTAAGGTTTCTATTTCCTTATTCTGATTCATCATTGACTGTTAAAACAATTAAATAAGTAATTTCTTGTAAATAGAATTATAGTTCAGATGAAATCACATTTTTGATTGAAGTATTTGACTTTGAGCTAATTAATACTTCATTTAAATTGAAATTGAAGTTCAATGGTCATCTTCATACAGGTACATAGAATACATTTGACCTCTGCATTGAGTATTTAGAGACACTTCAACATGCAGACGGCAGAAACTTGTGCTTCCAGAATCACTGCACCCACTGAACTGCAGCCATAATAACGCTGCTGGTCCTTTAAACTGCCTGAATAATGAAAAGTAACATTTTGACATTACAGTACACGGACGAAAAGTCTCTGTAGAATGTAGTTAAAACAAATAAACAACAAATTCTTGGTATGTCTGTGAAGAAGACCAATGAGAGATGGCTGAGCTGCAGCTGACTGCAAACCGGACTTTATTACATTTGGACATGTACATGTAATTTAAAACCACAGGGATTCTTAAATGAATGAAACACTAATAGTTCTATGTTTCTTGTTAGCGATTACAGACTACTAACAACATTAAACCTTTACAGCCTCAAACTCAAGAGAAACATCTGGATTGGTTTCATACTGTCAGTCCTGTGAGGAAAAGCTCACATCAGGTTCAGAGTCCAGCCCTCGTGTATCAAACCCCTTAAGGGCTTAAAAAACTTCAAAAGGAATAAATAAAACCTTAGAAATACAGTAAGATTCAGACGTACAAACAACATCTAAATGAGCAATAATTTAAACCGCAGAATAAGTAGGATTCATCTGTCGAAACGTTTCATACCTTTTCCTTATTTACATATTATGTACAAAAGCATGTCTTAATTCACAAGTGTGATTTCATTGGAGCAATAAAATGTGTTTCCCCCACGAGACACAGGACGGAGCAGAGGCTGTGCTTCAGGCGTTGAGGGGCCGATCATCCACTCGGGTTCTAGGTAGGCTATTAATTCACATGTTATGCAAAATACACCCAAAAGAAGAAAAACAATCTTGTATGAGTATTATATTATAAAAATAAGACACTTAAATATTATGTAATTCCAGTAGTTTTCCATGCGCAGTGCAAATAGGTATATATTTATGTTTTAAATGAACATACGCATTTTCTCCAGAGGTGAAACAGATTTTGAAGGTACGACTAAAATGGAATTAGGAGGTGAGAATTAGATTAATATCTACTTCCTGCTTCTACTTGGACATCTTGCAGTAGTTGTGCAATCTCTAATCCCTAAAAAGCAGTGTATATGAGTAATAGATATCGCAGGTTACATCCACACTAATACGTTTCCCTTTTAAATATATGATGAATATCACATGACTCTTCACGTGCACTGGTCTGCCGGTGTAAACAGGAAGTAGAAAATCCAACAGAGCTTTATTGTACTCAATAATAAAAGATTGCTTGATACCTAAGATTGTCCTCTATAATCTTACTCTACTCAAATCCTCCCTTTCTTCCTCTCTACTCAAACAGACACAATTAGTTACGAGCTGCAGGTCTTCACCATAGGGACTAATTATCCATTGGGACTTTAGGCCGCCTATCTATTCACTAATCACATCTCACTTTCTTTAAAGATGAACACTTACAATCAAAGTGTTACTAGATTATGGGATGGCAGGGGAGCAGTGTCGACGCTAGCTGAACGTAGCAAACAACCTGTTTTAAAGTGGAAACGTAGTGGTGTGGACGTAGCGCTGAAAGCTGTCCTGTGAGGTCGGCCCATGGACTCCATGTGAGCACAGTACAGAAATAAGGGTTCGGAAAAGGTTGTTCCTGAAGCTGAGGTTCTACCCAGAACCATTAGAGGTTCTACCCAGAACCATTAACCTTTGAAAAACACTAGCCTAGTTTAAAAACTAAGTAAGACTAACGGTTTCATTAAGAACCTTTTTCATCCAAAGAACCTTTTCTTGAAGAACTTTTTTGAAGAACTCTTGAGAGCATGGCGGTAAGAGATCCTCCCAGCGTTCACATCTTTCTGGGTCAGGTCAAAGAACCCTGTCTGGTTCTGGTGAGCCGCTATATCTCTAAGTGTTGACATCACGATGAGTAAACTGTTAGCACGCGTCCTCGTAGGAACTTAGGGTCAAAACTATTAAAGATTCCATGAAATGGGCCATTGAGCTTGGAAACTATCTTCAGTGATGACCACATGCTGAATCCAACCAATACAGTCATCCCAAATACTACAACTCTCTAATGTGAATAATGTGAAGTAACTGACTTGATTTGTGGAATGCTGTCAGACGGGGTGAGCAAATGCATTGCCTTGCAAACGGAAAAATGATGACCTCTCTGCCGAGTGAGAACCTAACGTCTAGATCATTGAGATCATTGAGCTTCATCATCAGGGTCAAGGCTGCTGGTCTGACTGCAGCGATACGTGTGATGCAGGTGGGCTCTGAGTGTGTTATTCTGCTTAACTAAAGCACACGTGTATAGACCCAGGCCCTGCGGTAGAATACCATCTCAGAGAAACACTGTGGATCAACACGTATGAAACAAGAACAGAAGTTGGTATACACACATGACCGTCACATGTTAGCTAACGCAGGTTGTTAGCTAACGCAGGTTGTGGTGTTCTTTAAGGTTCCCGACACGACGTTAGAGCCAGCAGGGTCTAGGAGGAGGAGCGCCTTCATGTTGACCCCCATCAGCTGAGCTCACCAGTGGGGCGTGCTCACGTGCACTAGCATGCACTAAAAGGCACGCTAACGTGCACTGACATGCACTAAAAGTCAGCTCTGTGAACAAAGAGAGAAGCTCTGATGTCAACACACAGAGAGACTTCTCTCCTCCAGATCTTTACATATTAAGTGAGATATTAACGACCTGAAGGTCATATAGAGAACCTGGAACGGTCGCAGTAAAGTCACCCTGTCAGAAACACTACACTATTTGACAGTTTGTGTGCTACAGCATTCCATTGTTTAACAAATGGACTTCAATAATGGAAGACGTAATCATGAAATACTCAGATTAATATTATTTGTTTCGTCTAGAAGCTGAAACGTAACTTTTCTGAACAGTATGCAGTTACTGCCCCTTGTCTTCTCTCTCAGTGCAGTAATGGGTTCATCCCTTCAGGAACATGAATGGCAATCTATTTCCGATGTAAAGTTGATATTTTGGCCTGAGGTGGTGCTGATGGAAAGTCATGGAGGTCCAGAATGTAAGGAAGATATCCTCAGAGGAGAATGAATGTGCTCAGTATCTGCCCATTAGAGTTTGATATTATTCATTCCCTTGGCAATGTGAATAACCCTGCCCTTGGTTTCCAGGTACCATGCTATGGATCTGTGTGTTGGCTGAAAAGTTAGACCTCATGTCAGGTCAGAGGGTCCCCGGAGCCATGAGGGTCTTCCTCTGGGTACCATGAACATCCACTGCAAACGTAACTACGAATCAGTAGTGAGGATATCTCACTGCTGGAGTGGCACCTTTGGGCAAAGGTCATCAGAGGTCATGTGGCACTAATGAGCCCTGCATGAAGACTTGTTAAAACCAAACCCACATTCACTGTAAAAGTTCATTAACAACTCAAAACAACACACTGTATTCATCCGTTTCTTAAACATTAAATAGTATTCTATTCACCATGTGCACACATGAGGAGTTTAGATGTCTGACGTCTATGAAGAGGACAATGAAGGTTTGTACAGAAGTTCAACAGAGTGTTTGTCTGTCTGTCTGTCTGTCTGTCTGTCTTTCTTTCTTACTGTCTGTCTTTGTGTCTGTCTGTATCTCTGTCTGTCTTTGTGTCTGTCTGTCTTTCTTACTGTCTGTCTTTCTTTCTATCTCTCCTTATGTGAGTCAGTCTGTCTTTCTTACTGTCTATCTGTCCTTCTATCTATATGTCTGTCTGTCTGTATTTCTTACTGTCTGTCTTTCTTACTGTCTATCTGTCCTTCTATCTATATGTCTGTCTGTCTGTATTTCTTACTGTCTGTCTTTCTTACTGTCTATCTGTCCTTCTATCTATATGTCTGTCTGTCTGTATTTCTTACTGTCTGTCTGTCCTTCTATCTATCCGTCTGTCTGTGTGTCATTATTAGTATCTCCGTCTGTCAGCTTGCTGCGCTGTGATTGGACGGTGGGATGATGTGTGTGCGCCTGATGTTCAGTTTGGAGACGGTGACAATGTCCTCGCTCTCCTTAACACGTCTCTTTCCTTCTTCACCTCCTTTGAAAGGCCACATCTGTCTCCCTCGTCTTCCTCCACTCGTCTGTGAGTCTGTCTCTCATGGCCCGCCTCCCTCTCCCGGGTCAGAGGTCGGCCATCATCGAGCTCTTCTTGTGCTCTGCGACTTCTTATAGATGAGACGAGGTGGAGAAACAGAGCTTCAGGGTGTACGGGTTGGACCCATCTGACACACACACACACACACACACACACAAACACACACACACACACACACACACACACACACACAGAATTATGGAAAGGGAATTACAAAGCGTGTAAAAACAGTAAAACAGTAAACAGTAAAAAGTGAGTAAATGTAGTATTTAAACTAACAATGAGAATACAAAGCATACAGTAAACCTTAAATGACACAAATAATTGAGACGATAGTTTGATTAAAAGAATAAACATTTATATAGATGCCTGTATGTATGCCTGATTATATTTTGAGTCTTTCTTTTAAAATACATATTCATTATTTCAAACTCAGCGTAAATGAACGTCATGAACACATGAATATAACACATTTACATGACTATTACTAAACTTTGGGATTTTATTCTTTTCAAGGACTTTTCCAGGCCTGTAAATAACCATTTTAACATTCCATGACTTCTCCAGGTTTTGCATGAGCGTATGAACCCTGGATATAATCCAGCTGTGTGAGGTCTTGACAGAGAGGACATTAGAGTACAGGAATGCTTGAAGGACTGGAGGCGTCTTCAGACTTACTGGGTATCCGGATCTGGTAGTGGTTGAGGACGGTCAGGACCTCCACGGCCTCCGTCTTACTGTCAAACTCCAGCAGGCCGGAGATGGTCTTGGAGGAGGCTGAGGGAGAGAAGCAGGATGTCACAGCACCAGAGCTCCATCAACAGGACTAACAAGACGTTTAAATGTATATATTATAAATGGTACATCTAATGAAGTCACAGCTGTGATGATCAGAGCACTCAGTCCTGACTATCAAAGTCATTTTTATATTAAATAGTTCAATGTTTTGTAAGTTTATATGTTAAGTCTACCATGAAATAATATTCTTATTTACTGTACGTTTGAATGAGGCTCTTCTGGTCAGTGTTGGGGGTAATGAGTTACAAAGTAACGGATTACAGTAACGATATTACTATTATAGGTAACGAAGTAAAGTAACGCATTACACTCGAAATATTGGTAACTACACTACTTTACTAGACCTCAGTAACGCGCTTTCCTGCTACTTTTACTTTTTTACTTTTTCTGAGTAACTACCCCAACACTGCTTCTGGTGAAGAGGACCCCAGTTGTACACGGGCTGATAACCTAGTGACGACTTTCATATTATGTTTCATTATTAATAATATTAAGCGCTTTTCAAAAGAGACACTTTACAAAGGGGATGAAGAATTTAAGTTCTACTTACGTTTGGCATCAAACATCTTGAATTTGACGAAGCCAGGCACGTCATGCTCCGTACACAGCTGCACACACACACACACACACACACACCGTCAGATGGGACACGCCTCCACACATTAAAGACATGTAGACTTTCATCTGCATATGACATATTGCCATGCTCATTCGACTTGATGATGAAGAACAATAATATGTGTAAATATAAAAGGTGACCATGTCTTGTGTGTGTCATCGTTAAGGTGCGTTAAGGTGTTAAACTAAATGTGTTAAACTACACGTGTTAAACTACACGTGTTAAACTACACGTGTTAAACTACATGTGTTAAACTAGATGTGTTAAACTACACGTGTTAAACTACACGTGTTAAACTAAATGTGTTGAACTACACGTGTTAAACTACGTGTGTTAAACTACATGTGTTAAACTACATGTGTTAAACTAAATGTGTTAAACTACACATGTTAAACTACATGTGTTAAAGTACACGTGTTAAACTAAATGTGTTAAACTACACGTGTTAAACTAAATGTGTTGAACTAAATGTGTTAAACTACACGTGTTAAACTACATGTGATAAACTACACGTGTTAAACTACACGTGTTAAACTAAAATGTGTTAAACTACACGTGTTAAACTACACGTGTTAAACTAAGCGTGTTAAACTACACGTGTTAACCTACACGTGTTAACCTACACGTGTTAACCTACACGTGTTAAACTAAACGTGTTAAACTACACGTGTTAAAATACACGTGTTGGCAGAAATACTAGGTTTGTATATAATAACAGTTCTAACACCATTTACAATGAACTGCTAATAAATAAGGAAAAGGCCATATTCAAGTAACAATGCACTTTATATATCAGCATTTATCTCCTAAAATATATTGGACATTTATGAAAATGGCCCTATTTGCTTTATGTACTTTATATGTACATGTATGTGATTGATGTGTTTTGGGTTTTGGTGAGAGATGCACTTTGACATAAATATTACAAGAAATTAAAATATATATGTCCATGCTGAATATCAGATTGTTGGTAGATTAACAAATATATTTGTTATTGGGGACTTATTAATTAAGCAAAACTATAGTGGTTAGCAAATAAGTCAACAGTCAACGTTCCATAATGCAACCGAAGTTTTAACCTTAAGTGTATTGTAATTCTGTGTGTAAGGAGGACCCAGCAAAACAAGCTTTTCATTGTACGGAGTAACTGTCTGTTATCTGTGCATATGACGATAAACATATCTAGAATGTATTGAAAAGCAGCCGCACGGCTCTGAACAGCGTGATGAAGGCAGCAGACGTTGTCCGTACCGTCAGCAGCTGCTCCTGAGAGATGCAGGGAGGAACGTTGTAGTAGTGCAGCACTGCAGACGGGGGCTGGATGATGTTTTTGGAGGCCTGCCCGGCGCTGCTGAAGCGGTTGTTCCTCGTCATGGCGAAGTCCTTGTAGCTGCTGCTGCCGTCCTCCAGCTCGAACACCTGGCTGGGGATCACGGCGTGCTGCTTCGACACGCTGCACACAACACACAAGCACTGTCACCGGGCGCCATCGTGCACGTGCACAGCTGATCCCATCGTGCACGTGTTCTACACCAGCGGTCCCCAACCAGCGGTCCCCAACCAGTGGTCCCCAACCAGCGGTCCGTGGGTCCCTTGGTACCGCCCCACACAGAAAGAATGAATACAAATAAATAATAATCAAGGTCGGAAATATGTTTTATTTTGTAAAATGACCGGATACATCCGTCTGCGCGTAACCTCAGACGGAACCTCTCCACACATGTCAGGAAACTTAAAAGTAAGGAAGGAATCAAGGAAGAATATCCTGAGATCACCAAACAATCTGCTTCCATTTCAACATCCTGTCTTTGTGATGCAGGCTTTAAATTACGCAGTAGACTGGCATAAAGAACACGTCTGGTGTCTCCCATCACCCGGAGATCGGACCGGCTCCTTGCAGAGAAACAAGCTCAGGGCTCCACTAATTCAGCGTAATGGTGAGTTGTATTTGTATGCACTCTAAATTGTCTTTATGCCGGTCGTATCACTTTATCACGTCATATTAATCGCCCACAACGTGAAGGCCAGTCCGTAAAAATAGTGTCTTACACGAAACCGGTCCGTGAAAAAAGGTTGTGGACCACTGTTCTACACAACAGAGAACCCACTTTGAGCTCCAGGCTCCCAGAAGCGCCTGGATGAGGCCCGGAGAACATATATTGATGTGTAGATGTCCAATCAGACAGGTAGGAAGTGTGTGATTGTACATTTACATATCAATATATGTTGGTCATATTTGTATATTAACACAGTTTATTAGCCGACTTTACTGTGCACCTGTACATTGATTGACAAAAAAATGAATAATAACAATTTGATAATCCTATTGTTTTATTTAATGTATTATTAATTTATGAATACTATTTTTTTTCTCCAAATTTCAAAGGCAAAACAATGAATTGGAAAGTAGAGGAAATGAATAAACCTATAAAACCACAAGTCTATGCATATATTAGACTATTAACACATGTAACACAGACTAAGCATCATTTAGCACATTTACTTTAGACACACATGATAGGAAACTTCTAAAATAAAAATAAAATAATAGAATAAAATCTGTGTGTGTGTGTGTGTGTGTGTGTGTGTGTGTGTGTGTGTGTGTGTGCTCACCAGACATTGAGTCTCTTGCTGAACACCTTGATGCTGTTGAGGTGTGTGATGGCTCTGTCCACAGCGTACTCATCTCCCATCTCAACCAACGCGGTGCCGGGAACGCTCTTCATAAACTTCACCTGGAAGTAGACACACACACACACACACACACACAAAGTGACCAGCTGTCTTACAGAAGCAGCATACATGACTCACCGTTTCAACTTTTCGAGTGGATCTTAAAACAATAGCCAGCTGGAGACTCGCTGTAATCACTCTTTCATTCTGGACATTAATAAGATCACAGCGTTAGTGATGTGGACACCATGAATACATTACAGTTAATCTGGTGTTATGAAATGTTCTATGCAGCAGTTCAGCGTTTCTAATCAAAGATGATTTCACGAGTCATGCATGAGTCATCCCTGCACCCAAATCCCCCAAACAGCAGTGATGGTGTCACAGTCACAACAGCTCCCTTTGTTTCTGTCACAGACGCTATGAAACAGCGCGCTGTCAAAGACCCACCAAGGACTTGAAACACACCTGACTTCAAACACACCCACCTTCTCAATGTTGCCGTAGAGGCAGAAGAGGTTGAAGATGCGGGTGCAGTTCATCTTGGACGAATGGAGGCCGCTCACCATGGCAACACAGCTGGAGGTGTGGGCCGAGTACGAGGAGGAGGACTGGGGCAGCGGGTAGGACACCATGTCTGGGACGTCCGCCGAGGAGAGCTTGTACCTGCTGTTGCCAGGCAGCGGCAGCAGGGGGCAGGGCGAACCTAAAGAGCAAGACAGGTGAGCCGAGGTGAAACCGCTGTATCACGGCCAGGTAAATCAGGGAAACACGTCAAAGATAGCATAAGAACCTCATACAATGATCTCTATGCATCAATACGCGTGATTGGCAGGGATCACTTTCCAAATGCAGGTGAAGGTAAACTCTAAAGCACCCTTACACGATGCTCGGTGTATGTGTGTGTAGGTGAGGAAGTGTCACGTTCCACCTCAGAGGTATAGGGATCTGTACCGGCTTTGTAGCAGCTGCTTTGTGTTCGGCAACAGATTCAGTTACCGGCTTCATTCTGAGTTTCTTACCGTAGCCGTTATCACTGTAGGACGATGGGTGTTCTCCTAAAATGGCCTGCCTCTGCCTTCCCTTTCCACGGTCTGAAACACACACACATACACACACATACATACACACACACACAGGTTATTAGATTGTGCGCAGCGTCTACAATAGCTCATAGATGAAGACTTTGCCTTTAATAATTCAGAAGACTCCACGGTAAAAGTGGAGGAGGTATTTCATCCAGAACAAGTGTGTCCTCTAGGAGCTGGATAACCTCTAGGAGCTGGATAACCTCTAGGAGTTGGATAACCTCTAGGAGTAGGATAACCTCCAGGAGTAGGATAACCTCTAGGAGCTGGATAACCTCTAGGAGTAGGATAACCTCTAGGAGCTGGATAACCTCTAGGAGTAGGATAACCTCTAGGAGTAGGATAACCTCTAGGAGCTGGATAACCTCTAGGAGTAGGATAACCTCTAGGAGCTGGATAACCTCTAGGAGCTGGATAACCTCTAGGAGTAGGATAACCTCTAGGAGCTAGATAACCTCTAGGAGTAGGATAACCTCTGGGAGATGGATAATCTCTAGGAGTTGGATAACCTCTAGGAGTTGGATAACCTCTAGGAGCTGGATAACCTCTAGGAGTTGGATAACCTCTGGGAGTAGGATAACCTCTGGGAGATGGATAATCTCTAGGAGTTGGATAACCTCTAGGAGTTGGATAACCTCAAGCTGGATAACCTCTAGGAGCTGGATAACCTCTAGGAGCTGGATAACCTCTGGGAGTTGGATAACCTCTAGGAGCTGGATAACTACAGGACACTTTGGGTAGTAATGTGACTGTTCACCTTTATTTTCTCTCCAAGTTTGACTCAGCTGGGCTGGTGTTTAAAACCAGTCTGATGGTCTGACTCATAGGCTGAATATAAAGATGACATAGCGTTCCCCCCAAAGTGAAGCCAAAACATCTTGATCGCCCCCTGGTGGCTGGCTGCAGTATTGTGATAAACCCCGCCCCCTTCACATGAGCAGAGGGGATATGGGCCAAACTATCAAGTACACGTCAAATACATTTTTTCCCAAGATGGTTTCTAGTGCTTGGGAATCGTACGTCGAGTAGGAACGTGCAGATGAGATGTAACTGTATCTTCCCACAACCGTGGCTGTCTGTTTTAAACATAGACTGTGCATGAAGTTGATAGTTCATACAGTCACTGACTGTGTCGCTAACTTTCCACTGACAGAAAGGTTGTGTGTGTTCACTAATCACGAGTCTGTCACGACCAGGTGTGGTGGGACAGAGACTCAGGTGCAGAGGAAACAAAACAGGAGGCACGTTAGAGGAAAAATCTAAAAAATATTTACTCGTCAAAGTAGAAAAAAACCACAAGGGAAACAAAACGTCTTCTGGAAATAGATACTACCAAGACGATGCACACACATGGGTATACAAAGACAATCTGTATATCTGTATATATATATATATATATATATATATATATATATATATATATATATATATATATATATATATATATATATATATATATATATATATATCAGGAGACACACATGGGAGGCAGGCTGAGAGCAGGTGAAGGGAATTAAACAATCAGGGAACACACATACAACTAACAGGGTGTTACAGAGTCATGGGCTTGGCTGGGCCCGTGCAATTGTACCAGCGGGATCTCCAGACTCTGGCTCCAAATTACGGCAAAAGCTCGAGATGGCAGCGCCCATATCCAGATTATTTTGGCTTCACCTTTGCACAGGAGGAGGAAGTCTATCTACAGTTTCTTGACTTGTTGGACTAATCTTTACCGATGTTGACATGTTCCCAGATCTCAGCAATTAGGTTGGTTATTACAATATTCACATTACTAATAGAAATGACACACAAAACAACGAGAATACAAAATAAATCTTTCGGTATATCCTTTAATAGCCATAGCCATAAAGTTAAACACAGCAGCACCAAGCCACAAGCTCATGTTCGAGGCAGAATCTGGAGGGTAAACGGATGTTGTAGCACTGACAAAGTAATACTAATAGGCCGTTCTCATCATGCCAGGTTTTGAGCACACAGCACAGTTGGTGCACTTGTGGCTGAGGTACAAGGTGCATCAGAACTGCTCTTGTGCAACACGCACATACAGAAATGTGATGGGGAATTCCAGCTTCACACCACTTTGGTTTTATTTTCAAGGTTTGGTTGATCATTGCTCGTCATCCAGCCAATCCATTCTTCGACATCGCCGAGGGCCGAGGCCAAAATTTAAGCAAGGTAGTTCCTCCTGGGGATCTCAAAATATTCTCAAGCCACATGGGATATGCAATTCCTCCAGCATGTTCCGGGGCAGCCTCGGGGTCTCCTCCCAGTAGGACCTGAACACCTCGAGAGAAAGACTTCCAGGACGCATCCTAATCAGATTCCAAAGCCATTTCAACTGTCTTATGAAGTGAAGGAACGGAAGTTAAACTTCTAGGTCTATTGTCTTATAATTTGGTATATATTTACTTAATAATTATCATATTTATTATCTTGAATGTCTCTTTTTATTTTTATTTTATATATATATATATATATATATATATATATATATATATATATATATATATATATATATATATATATATAGGGGGTACAAGGCGCTCTCTGGAACATGAAACATGGGTACCAGGTGCTCTGTCAGGAACATGAGTACCATGTGCTCTCATGTGCATGGGTACCAGGTGCTCTGTCAGGAGCATTGGTACCAGGTGCTCTGTCAGGAACATGGGTACCAGGTGCTCTGTCAGGTACCAGGTGCTCTGTCAGGAACATGGGTAGCATGTGCTCTCATGTGAATGGGTACCATGTGCTCTGACAGGAACATGGGTACCAGGTGCTCTGTCAGGAGCATTGGTACCAGGTGCTCTGTCAGGAACATGGGTACCAGGTGCTCTGTCAGGAACATGGGTACCAGGTGCTCTGTCAGGTACCAGGTGCTCTGTCAGGAACATGGGTACCATGTGCTCTTAGGAGCATTGGTACCAGGTGCTCTGTCAGGAGCATTGGTACAAGGTGCTCTGTCAAGAGCATTGGTACCAGGTGCTCTGTCAGGAGCATGGGTACCAGGTGCTCTGTCAGGAACATGAGTACCAGGTGCTCTGTCAGGAGCATGTGTACCATGTGATCTCATGTGCGTGGGTACCAGGTGCTCTGACAGGAACATGGGTACCAGGTGCTCTGTCAGGAGCATTGGTACAAGGTGTTCCGACAGAAGCATGGGTACCAGGTGCTCTGTCAGGTACCAGGTGCTCTGTCAGGAACATGGGTACCATGTGCTCTCAGGAGCATGGGTACCAGGTGCTCTGTCAGGAGCATTGGTACCAGGTGCTCTGTCAGGAGCATGGGTACCAGGTGCTCTGTCAGGAACATGAGTACCAGGTGCTCTGTCAGGAGCATGGGTACCATGTGATTTCATGTATGTGGGTACCAGGTGCTCTGACAGGAGCATGGGTACCAGGTGCTCTGTCAGGAACATGGGTACCATGTGCTCTCAGGAGCATGGGTACCAGGTGCTCTGTCAGGAGCATGGGTACCAGGTGCTCTGTCAGGAACATGAGTACCAGGTGCTCTGTCAGGAGCATGTGTACCATGTGATCTCATGTGCGTGGGTACCAGGTGCTCTGACAGGAACATGGGTACCAGGTGCTCTGTCAGGAGCATTGGTACAAGGTGTTCCGACAGAAGCATGGGTACCAGGTGCTCTGTCAGGTACCAGGTGCTCTGTCAGGAACATGGGTACCATGTGCTCTCAGGAGCATGGGTACCAGGTGCTCTGTCAGGAGCATTGATACCAGGTGCTCTGTCAGGAGCATGGGTACCAGGTGCTCTGTCAGGAACATGAGTACCAGGTGCTCTGTCAGGAGCATGGGTACCATGTGATTTCATGTATGTGGGTACCAGGTGCTCTGACAGGAGCATGGGTACCAGGTGCTCTGTCAGGAACATGGGTACCATGTGCTCTCAGGAGCATGGGTACCATGTGCTCTCATGTGCATGGGTACCATGTGCTCTCATGTGCATGGGTACCATGTGCTCTGACAGGAACATGGGTACCAGGTGCTCTGACAGGAGCATGGGTACCATGTGCTCTCATGTGCATGGGTACCATGTGCTCTGACAGGAACATGGGTACCATGTGCTCTGACAGGAGCATGGGTACCAGGTGTGCTGACAGGAGCATGGGTACCATGTGCTCTCAGGAGCATGGGTACCAGGTGCTCTGCCAGAAGCATTGGTACAAGGTGCTCTGTCAGGAGCATGGGTACCAGGTGCTCTGTCAGGAACATGGGTACCAGGTGCTCCGGCAGGAGCATGGGTACCAGGTGCTCTGTCAGCCCAAGTAAACGGCCCTTCCAGTTACCAATGGTCCAGGAGAAGAGCAAAACAGGCACAAGCAAACAGGCCAGAGAGCCGTCACAACCACCAGTGCGATGGACTTGGAGGTCCTGTCGCTTCACACTCGGCTGCAAACCACTCCTGTACGTGGAGGTCTCAGGTCAATGAAGCCAGAATGATTTACAAAATGCAGAAAGGGCTATGCCTGGAGATTCCTTCCATAAAACAACAACACAATCCTGGCACAGCCCTGTAACTTTCGCAAATGTTGTTTATACCTTGCTAATAGCTGAGATCTGAGACACAAAAACACAAATCTCCTGCATCCAGTAAACGTATGGACAACAGAAGATGATAATGCTACAGGAGGGATTTGAGACGTGCTTATAGATGCTTTCATAAACTGATAACTTGTCACAATGTAATTCATTGCTGTTAATCCAGTTGATCGCAGCTTGCATTCTCCATGATTTTAAATCACATTAATTTCAATAAACTACACTCATGATTAATGATTCCACACCCAAGTATTATCATACATTATATAGACTTCATGGTAATGAATGGTAATGATGGAGGTGAGAAAATAAGAAATAAACAACTTCAAGGTGGATTTATTCAGAGAGGCAGGTTTAGTGATACAGAGAAGGTCATGTGAACAGAGATATTAAAGAGACAGTACCTGTGTAGCATCAAGTTTTCTTTTTTTCTCCCACAGCACGAATGAACATCACCTGCATTACATTATCATCATAATGATCAAAACATCACCATCATAACTGTGGCTGTCAAACACATTGAATCACTGAGTCTCACCAAAAACGATGCTGCAGTATAAACAGTAGACTACATACAAGCAACTCACCACATTGGAGGCACATTGAAAAGACACAGACTTGTTTGTCTGCGATAGCAAAAGGGAGAAGTAGTATATAGAAGTGTGTGCAATATGTCTTAGTGTCTAATTGATATGTCTTATGTTCATATGATGTATTTATTTGCATTTAATGTGCATCTTTTCAGACCTTTCCTTTGAAGAAGATAGGACTGGCCAACGTTTCCTCACTCTGTTTCTGTCTCATTATGTACAAGCACAAGCACACACACTTCATCACCCACAGCCATTTAGAGGGGAGATGCTACAGCAGAGAAAGTGAGAAGGCCAGGAGGTAATCTAGACCATCTCCACTGAGCTTCACACCACAGTACGCTCACAGACACAGACAGCTGAGCACCAAGACCCGACGCGTCATTAAATGTTCAGTTAGTTACCCTTCAGTTATGCACACAACATTTTATAAGGATTCAAAAGGTGACTGGATAAACCACAAGAGTCCAAACAGAAACTGATTGATATGCAATGTTGGGAACATACTGAGCGTGAGGGAAAGAAGTGGAAACCGCTCTAAAACGGGTTTGCAAAGGATTATATGTTTGATACTTCTGTAAAACTGGCTCCATGTAACTGTGGGGAAAGCAAACTGACCGTGATGTCCACTATCCAGGGAAGAAGCAAACTAGACCATGAATATGGGGACCTTCAGTCTTTTACTTCTGAATCCTGAATATGCAAAGGAAAGACGACCTAGACAGCTATAAAAAGACAGCTATATTTGCCAGAGAAGGATCTGACACAAATCACTGAATATAAAAGGGTTGCCATTCCTAACTGATCCAGGACCTGGTATTCACAGTATAACACATTCTAGGATTGTCAAGAGAGTGTCGGAGGAAGTAGGACATAAATGACAATACAAATTAAAGCTGCTCACAGCTGTGACTGGGCCCTCGCTTCAAGCACGTCGGGGTAAGCCGAAGGGTTGCCGGCTCGTCCGTCCGAGAACGTTCGCCTGCCAGGCGGATGTTAGAGAGACATATATATATATACACACACATATATATATATATATACACACATATATATATATATATATATATATATCAAGTATATATATATATATACACACACACACATATATATATATATTATATATACATATATATCAGGGCTGTCAAAGCTTTTTTCACCGAGGGCCACAAACAGAAAAATATATGAAAGTCTGGGCTACTCAGGTGAGGTATATGGCCAAATGAATCAAATGAGGTCAATTATGCATATATATATAAATATATATATATAAAAGAATCACATCAGAGGAAATTTGGCCTTTTGGGCCTTTTCCAAGCTCCAGTAGAAGTCGGTAGGGAGAGAAACTGAAGCTGGTTCTTCAGAGATTCGACAATTCCATCAGTTCTAGTTCAGACTCTCTTCACTTCTTCTGCATCATCAGGAAGGGAGTCGAGAACAACTTGAATTCTTTCTCAATGGCAGAAAGATCTGGGAAGCGCAGACTGAGACTTCTGTCATTTGATGTGATGACAGACACATATTTCCTCTTTTTCGCAGAAGGGTTGACCTCTGGAAAATGGAATATACATGTAAATATGTATATAAATATATAAAAGATACAAATATGTATTAAAAGTGATCAAAAGCTTGAGGTTTCATAGAACGGTGTGGAAGTGGTGTGACGACTATTGCATGTGGTTTGTGATCATGCAGCAAGCTGTTGTAACTCAACTGTACTTTCTCACAACTGTTCCAAAGTTAACATGCTTTATGAGAGGCATGGCTGGAAGACTTCTGCATGCCAATATGAACTCATAGTCAGAGCGCCACCTACTGGGAAACTAAGGCAATTTGAACTAGAAATGAAGGACGAAAATGTATGTATGTCTATGTTGAACGTACTGCGAGGGCTGCTTTGTTGAATTTTGAATTTAGTTGAATTTTCTCCTGAGAAGTCCATTGGTCCTTTTCTTCTGAACACAATGAGATACAAACAAGCTTTTGATATGTTTTCATGAAATTGAACCATTAATGATTCACAGAGAATGTTGTACAAATTGAACCCAGCGTTTAGGAAGATTTGGGAATAAAATTGCTTTTCACAAAATTAAAAATAGTTGAAAATTCTAAGTCGGCGGAGTTTAATACGACCACGTACTTTTTTGTAGAGCAGACACAACCGGACATGTGTGCCAAATTTCAGGTCAAAAACTGTGGGCTATCACATCTCACAGGTTGTCAAAAAAAAACATGTTTTTTAGGGGGCGCTATTTGACTTCCTTTACGGTTTAGAGCATGGTCCCAAGAGAGTTATTTTTAAGTTTACATGTGTTACATATGGCTACCGGGTTTCATACATGTAGATCAACCGTAGCGCTGGGGCTGCTTAATTGAATATTTGTAGGGGGCGCTATCGAGCCAATGTGCCATTTTGAGTCATTCAAATCACATCAGGTAACTACATCTTTGCCTTTAATTGTGTGTGGCAAGCTTAGTTACGTGTCGAGCATGCTTAGTCCCTCAAAAGTGACTTTATTGTTGACCGCGAAGGATAGGTCGCCACGGCAACAGCGTTTCACGAAACATCAAAAGCTTTGTGGGCTGGCATCATGAAAGTCTTATGTTTGTCTAGAAGGAATTGGAAGTTGATCTGATTGACCGACTAAGAGAAGCAAGCCAAAGTATAGAAATATTTACTTCCTGTTGCCATTAGGTGGCGCTATGACATGATATAAAAATTAGACTGCACATGTCTTCAGGCCTGGAGGCTGATCAAACATGTGAAACCTGGAAAGGATCTTGTCATGTGGAGTCGAGTTACATCGGTTTATTCGGTCATGGCGAAGGATCGAACTTCCGCGATGCTCCCACGCTACGCCGTTCAACGGATCCTTACAATCTTCAAGGTGATGCATTACCAATGTCTTAAGTCTCTTCCGGCGCATTTTGAGATGGATCTGAATAATCTGTGAGGACCACGGTGTACAAGTAGGTCATTTTCAGTCGATTTTCTCGATTTGACATGAATTTCTTAGATTCACCTTCTAAGGCACTTTCATATAAGATACATACCCATATTTTACATCATAAATTGCAGAACAATCTCAGCTATCTATATAAGGATGCACCATTGTCATAAGGCAAAAGTGTAAAGAGAAAAACGTTACAATATGACACTAAAGCTGAAAAATGGAATCTCGATTTTTTTAAATTATTCAGAAAAAAACCTAACTTTACTCATGTGGTATCTCTGTTTAGTTAATGGAAATTGGTTTACCAAAGGTTTTAGATTCACAAAAGCAGTGAAATATATGAATACAATGGTAGATACATGTAAATAAATGTCTAAAACTACATTTTTTATAATCATTTTTTGAGTAGAAATATGGTCTTTCAGACCTTTCACCAAAATGATAAAAATGGGACTGAGAAATGACTTCATACTGCAGCTAAAGCTTCATGGAGTGTGTGCAAATGAAAAATGACCTTCACAACAATTTTTTGGGGGTAAATAAAAATATGTATTATAAAAAAAAAAAATATGTACAGAATATATATTGAGAAATATAAAACAAAACAAAAACTAGTCAGACTATTTACAATATACGAGTATGGCTTAATTTGCTTCAATGGCAAATCCTCATGCCATGGCATGAGGATATGGAGCAGGAGGTTGTGGAGCAGGCCAATACTTGCTTCGTGTCCATCCACTTCACATAGACGATGGGGCCATCACAGATCCATCTCATGGAGCCTCTCGCTGACTTCTTTGTGGCTGGTACTCCTCTTTGTAAAATAAATGAATACTAGTCAGTTGAAAGAAAGATGACGTAACGATTGAGCATACTATGTATAAATATTACTCAGATCATGACTGTGGTAGTAATTTGAGCAGAGTGCTCCGCATACTATGTGTAAATATTACTCAGATCATGACTGGTAGTAACGTGGGCAGCAGTGTGCACCACGTGGCGTGCTCTCGTGCTCTCGTGCACAGTGTACACATTACTAGTTTGCACCATGCAGTCTTACAGACACGTAACAAAGTTTAGTAACTACACTTACCATCTTCCTCAGAAGAACTAAAGCCTTCAAGCTCTAACGACGGTGCCATGTCGTCCTCCTCCTCGCTGCTCTCCAGAATCATGCGTCTTGCTTCCTCCGTGTTGAATCTCTTTGTCGTCATGATGTCGCTTTTCTCTGACTAAACACTATAGCGTGTGTATATGCTCAGGTGGGTAGTGCTTTGAGACTTCCTGAGTGTACATTGGTTGTTTAGTTCACGAAATGGCGACGGACATATGATTCAACAAATCACAGAGAAGGATTTTCGTTTTTTTTTACCAGCGTCAGATGACACACTGCTGCCTTTCTCTTGCTTGATGATGTTAAAATTATGCTGGGCTCTGCCTGGGCAGGCACCCGGAAGCAGGAAGTCTCCTCTTTCCGCCAGACGTAACATTATATTTCCGCGATGTATAATCGCGGTGCTGTGAATATTTTAGAAACTTAGAGAAACGTTTGTCACCACGCGAAACCGCGGGCTCAGTGGCCAGACGTTTAAGGGACACGATGTTGACATATGCTACAAAGTTTGTGAAGATAGGCCAAGTAATTTGGAAGTTATGTGTATTGACATATTGAGCCACGCCCCTAAGAGGTTAATTGGTTAATAACTTCTGAACGCAATGAGATATCAACAAAGTGGGAGATATCCTTTGATCAAATTGAGCCAATGATTATCCACTGAAAATTTCGTAAGAAATGGACCCAGCGTTTAGGAGGAATGGGCAAAAATGTGTTTTTTACAAAATTCAAAATGGCGGAAAATTTAATTAGGCGCATTTTAATTTCACAGATGAGTTTTTTGTAGAGCAATCCCACCCGGACATGTGTGCAAAATTTCAAGTCAATCGGTCAAAGTTTGCAAAAAGGGTGGGCTTTCACAACTAAAGGGGGCGCTATAGAGACATTTTCTCAGACTTTTGGTCGACACCCAAATTATATTAAAATTTTCGCCGAGTCGGATGGGTGTGCAAATTTTGAAGAATTTTGGTTCATCCCAAGCACCTCTTTTCCCTGCGCATTGGTGAAGAATATTAAATAAACATTTGAATAACAATAGGTCCTCGACTCTGACTACGTCAGTGCTTGGGCCCTAATTAAAAAACGTAAGCAGAATGCAGACGCATGGTTCAGCCCACCAGCGACCTCAGACACACATACAGCAGCTACAGCTGTGGCTTGTTGACTGAGGCTTGGCCTTCAGATACGATGACCTCTAGGTCTTTCACGTGGATATCTTGGTTATATGAAAGGCTCCTTCTTACCGACACTGACTCCTGAGTGCCTGCAGTGACTTCTTTATGTTCTGTTCATTATACATGTACCTGTAGTCAGGTAGCATTTGCAATGCAAAAAAAAGAGCTCACTTTTATCTTTTGGGCTTTTCCTAATGGATGGCATTTGCTGTAATTGTTAAAAAAAAAAAAAAGAAGAAGAAAAAGAAAATCTTGTTTTATATCTTACGTTTTCGAATGTACTTGTATTATTGTTTCTTACTGTGAAGCCCTTTGTTTTGAAAGGGCTGATATAAATAAGGGGAGGATTCTGGAGCAGAAGGGAGAGGACGAGCAGAGACGAGATGATGAGCGTTCAAAAGACGCCGAAGGTGAAAGCAGCGTGAAAGCAGCATGAGAAGGAAAAGCAGAGAGGTGGAGGCGGAGAGAAAGATGGAAGAGCTGACAGAGGAGGAGGAGGAGGAGGAGGAGGAGGAGGAGGAGGAGGAGGAGGAGGAGAGTGACATGGAGATGAGGATGAAAACAGGATCCCTGTTATTCTATCCTCGACACTGGAAGTCAGGTAGCATGAAGAAAGCAGCAGATACTCCTCATAAAACACAACATATAACCGCAATGTTTTTTCAGGCTTCTTGTATAGTACAGGTTTGCATTACGTTGCTGTTGTGTCCATCCCTTCACTAGTCTACATTTCTCTAGAGTAGAGTCCAGAAAGCCTCCCTATTACCTTTCAGATTCATCATGAAGCTGTTTTAAGATTATTTATTTTGTACTGAGGGACACATGCGTATAAAACAGTTGCAATCCCGAAACGTTTCAGGCGACATTTCTGTTCAACCATTTGAATTAGAGCTGAAAGTCTGCACTTCAGTTGCATCCAAATGAGCCCATAGTCATTGATGGAGCACTGTCCCTGGACAGGGAAGTCAAACAGTTACGCCAGATTCAGAGCCTCCACGCGTGGCGACTAGCAGCTAACGGTGCTAACGGTGCTTTAGCCGTGCTCACGCTGCTTGGCTAAAGATTTCCACGACCAGAACTCACTTAGCGGAGCACAGAGAGGCTTCTGGGATGCTTCAGAACACCCCCTCAAACCGTGTCACAGGGGACCCGGTTTAGTTTGGATTCAAAGCGGGGAACGGCCGAATAACGAGAGGAGATCATCACACAGAGGCAGAGACGTCCTTCTGTTCTCAGGTAGACTTCACTCTAGATCTTTATAGAGATGATAGTGGTTTCATCACTCCCTTTGTCAAAACCCCAAAGCCTATATTACCCACAATGCAACACGGCTGCTGTCAGATTGCTCAGGTGCAGGTGTGTGAGGGTTCATGCAGCCTGCAGGTCTGCTGGATCACTGGTGTCTAACCGACGCGCTCTAGAGACGTCCCTTGAGGGCCGTTATCAGACCGGGTCCAGCAGAACCGGCCCGGTGTCGTGGGCTGTGTCCGTGTCCCTGCAATGTGCCGCCATTGAAATCATAAAACACTGTAGATGTACATTTATTTCCTGAATATTTCATCTATCACAGAGTTGGGCCCAGTTCACAATGCTATCAATCACTTCATGAATCCTTCTGAAAGGACCGGGCTGATCCCTCCAGGCTCTGAGGCTCCCTGTGGAGTCTAGACCTGATCCGTGTGGAGTCTAGACCTGATCCGTGTGGAGTCCAGACCTGATCCCTATGGAGTCCAGACCTGATCCCAAGGGAGTCCAGACCTGATCCCTGTGGAGTCCAGACCTGATCCCTGTGGAGTCTAGACCTGATCCCTGTGGAGTCCAGACCTGATCCCTGTGGAGTCTAGACCTGATCCCTGTGGAGTCTAGACCTGATCCCTGTGTAGTCCAGACCTGATCCCTATGGAGTCCAGACCTGATCCCTGTGGAGTCCAGACCTGATCCCTGTGGAGTCCAGACCTGATCCCTGTGGAGTCAAGACCTAATCCCTATGGAGTCCAGACCTGATCCCTATGGAGTCCAGACCCGATCCCTGTGGAGTCCAGACCTGATCCCAAGGGAGTCCCACTGCATGGAAGTTTAATCTCAAAGCACCTTCGAAGCTAAAGTATGTGGAGTTTGTTCTGAGGGTGGTGCAAAGAAGGGTTAACTATTGAAGACATGAATGTGAGCAATGATTACACGACTTATGCTCAGTAAAGGAACGCCTCACCCAAACCACGTGGAGAGAAAAGTATATTATGTGTGTTTTACATGATATATAGTACATAGTATAGTATATTATGTGTGTTTTACATGGTATATAGTACATAGTATAGTATATTATGTGTGTTTTACATGCTATATAGTACACAGTATAGTATATTATGTGTGTTTTACATGCTATATAGTACATAGTATAGTATATTATGTGTGTTTTGCATGATATATAGTCCACAGTATAGTATATTATGTGTTAGTGTTTTGCATGATATATAGTACACAGTATAGTATATTATGTGTGTTTTACATGATATATAGTACACAGTATAGTATATTATGTGTGTTTTACATGATATATAGTACATAGTATAGTATATTATGTGGTAGTGCTGGGTAAATGACACTTGGGTTATACTGGACGAGTTTTCCTAGTTTTAGAAACAGATGTCTTTCATATAGTTTTACTGTTAACTTCCCTTCATCAAGATGCATCTGTTGTGGATTCTCAGTTCACCGTGGAGATGAGAGGAAATTCAAGCTAACGGTGAGTTATTTCAAGCTAACGGGGAGTTATTGGTTTACAATCGGTCATTTTGTGGGTGAAGTATTCCTTTCATATCTCTTTAACCTGGCGAGAAGGTGACACCTCGCATTTTCAGTTACGTCAGATGAAAGCCAATCTAATTTCCTGAATTGATTGAATTAAGAATGAACTGAGCCCAACTTTCATACACAGTGTAAGAGGTTCCAGGAGACAGGATGCTGCGTACAGAGGGCCGTGCACAGGGCTGTTTGCCTTGTTCTGAACTAGCACTGATCTTCTTCTATGAGTCTTTATATTAATAATTACCCTCCAGCATTGTGTGAAGAGCACCTCCATGCACGTGTCTCAGTGTACAGCTGCTAGTCAGATTAGGGGTGTCACGATACACTGGTTTCTCTAGGGGAATAAGACAATATGGATACACTTGAGTAAGGCAATAGTATGTGTTTTGTTAATATATTGGTTTTTAAAGAGTACGTATAGTATTCATGCTGTCACAGGGACTGTGATGAATGCAACTTCCGATCCCAGTGTTCTCAAGCATACGGCGGCGTGTTCTTTATACTATGTCTCTTTAAATTAGATTACATATATGAGTCATATATCACCTCGCTCAGTGCAATAGATGTCATTATACTGAATGTGTGAGGATATGTATTGTATCACCAGATTAAAATCAATACGCAGCCCTACTTTTCACCATCACAGTATGTAACAGTGTCTAAATGTCCTTTAGTCAGAGTGGACAGGAAACTAGTAACTTTTTAAAGCTTTTTAAAACACTGATCCCTCCACACACACACACACACACACACACACACACACACACACACACACACACACACACAGCTCTGGTGTCTATGTCAGCCACATATGACGTCGTGAGGGTTAAATGTTGAGGGAATAGTTTGGATTCCATAAACAGGAGTGTCGGCGTGTGCATGGTTCAAGGTTTCTACTTCTTTTCTCATATCAGATCCGCGTTATCTCTGAAAATAGTTTTCTCTGCAGTCACAAAGAGCTTTTCTTCCTCATTACTGGCGCTGTAAGAAGATATTCATTCAGTGTTGTATCACTATATTATGTTTGTGATACTGTATCGATTCTCAAAAACTGTGTATTATGTAGTATTAACTATTAAGTTTAGATATAAAGATGATCAGTCAATACTTTAGTAGTACTATGATGTGAATGTTACATAAACTGTGATTAATGCAATTGCAAATCCCACGAGACTATTTATGCATAGTTGTGTGTTTTTATAGTAGGACAGTTTTCCTAAAGTTAGATTTTTTAGACACACACAGTACTGCATCCAGTGTGCATTACATTAGTTTAGTGTATCGAAAACAAGTTTTGGTGTGTTTTGTAGATTCATAAATAAATCAAATAATGTCAATACTGAATTATTTTTACTCAGAAGCAAAGCCACAGACACACACACACACACACACACACACACACACACACACACACACACACACACACACACACACACACACACACCCTGTCATGTACAGTGCAAACGACTGCTCTGTTCTATCTATCTAGTGCATCTTTACATGCAGCTGTTTGCTCTGCCTTTGCACAAAGGAGGGCGTCCTTTTAAATTTGGTCAATACAAAAAAGCGTATTTATTTAAATAATAAATGTAGTGTTGTACTGTTACTTACAGTGTGGTTATTATCGTGATATCTTGTGCCACGATAACAGTCGAGTGGAAACTTGATATGGTGACACCCCTAACTCAGACCGTTATCCTGTAGACTCGCATAGCCAACACGTCTGGTCCACAACGCTGAGCCAGAAAGACCAGTAATCAGATCTTGCAGTGAAAACATATCGAAAAAGGCAGTTTAGAGCATGCCGTACATTTTCCTTTGTGTGCTGGAAGAGCTGCATGATGGTCACAAAGAGCCTCCGTGTGCACCAGACAGCAGGCCATGCGAGAGTACGTCTCCGGCCAGAGGAGGAGGGTCAACCCTGTGGAGCAGACGGGAGGAAGGAGGGTCTACTGGAGTCCTGCAGAGAGCTGGGCCGAGGCCTCCTGGGCATGTTGAAGCAGACGCTGCATGGCGGTCAGCAGGAGTGAGATCCACCTCTTTCTGTTGTTGCTGGGTTGCAGAAGTGAAGATGGAAGAAAGCTGCAGTGCATGGTCAGCCTGACGTCCATCGAGGGACTGTTCTCTCTCTCTTTCCCTCAATGTTTCTCTCTCCTCAGGGTAAGCGGAAGTGCAGGCTTGTGATTGGCTGGTGTGAGAGTGTTGATTGCAGATGGAGAGACAGGAGGCGGAGGAGTCTTGGTGTGATGGAGGTCTACGATCCAAACTGTTACGACTACACTCTCGGTCCATAATGACTGAGGATCTGGTCGCAGTTTCACAAGCGACTGGCCATTCTCATCTACTGGTGTAACGCCAATCAAGGATGGCTGCAGTGGAGGAAATGTAGCACTACCGAAACCTGAGTCCTACCTTCCACATCACAGGATGTCCCGCTTGGTAAAAGAGCAGGGTCACCCCGAGCGGCCCGGTGGTTACAGTCTGCCTTCAGTGTGAGTATGCAATGAAGAGAAAGGAGGAAGTCTTACCTCGTCTGACCAGGTATGGCTTCGTGTAGTCCCAGCTCTCGTTGTCGTTCTTAATCACGTTCAGACGTGTCGGCTGTCGGCGGAAAGATGGAACAACGAATCAGGATCCAGTTAAATGTATCACAGATATACAGCAGCTGCATGACTAATAACATCGCTGCCAATCTACATTGAGTAAGATACTATTTTATGCAGATGACACAATTCTCTCTCAACATAAACTTGTTTTAAAAGTGACAGAAATGCATGATTGCTTTCAGGGTTCATACACATTCTGACAAGTGGATTTGCATGACTTTAAACCAAATGTCCATGGCAAACATTTAGTGAGTAAACGTAAAGTGAGTAAACGTAGTATTTAAACTAACAATGAGAATACAAAGCATACAGTAAACCTTAAATGACACAAATGAATGAGACAATAGTTTGATTAAAAGAATAAACATTTATATAGATGCCTGTATGTATGCCTGCTTATATTTTGAGTCTTTCTTTTAAAAGCATCTTCATTATTTCAAACTCAGCGTAAATGAACATCATGAACACATGAATATAACACATTTACATGACTTTCACTAAACCTTTGGGATTTCATTTTTTTAAAGGACTTTTCCAGGCCTGGAAATAACCATTTTAAAATTCCATGACTTTTCCAGGTTTCCCATGACCGTAACAACCCTGTGCACATTATGAAGAACATAGAGGAGAATACAACCCGGTGCTCGGATCCAGACTTCTCTAATGGGAATGGTTGAACACATCATGTTATCATGATGTGTCGTCCGCTATTGTTCAATCGGTCTATGTTTTATTAAAGTGATATAGACAAGACTCTGAGCATTTACAATTAAGACAGAGAGAGAGAGAGAGAGAGAGAATGGAGAGACAGACAGACAGATAGAGAGAGAGATAGAGAGAGACAGAATGGAGAGACAGACACTTCCTGTTTTCATCTTGTCGGTCAAAGCCGGAGTTTAGGTGGATTTTAGATATTTTAAAAGGAATGAACAACAAGGAAGATTTAATTGAAACACATGGTGCTGTTGTTTACTTGTCTTGATTACTGGAACGCTCTTGTATGCCTCATGGTGTGACTTCCTGTCTCTTACCCGTGCATATTCAATCTTCAGCGTACAACAACCAGCGTAGATGTCGGCTCCGTTCAAAGCAGCTTTGGCCTTCTGAGCACACTGAACCGACTCAAACCTGAGGGAGTGGGGTTGAGGAGAAGACACGGCACATTCTGACACGCACAGCATGCAAAGACACGCGTGTTCACACCTGCAGGAAGGATACTCCACCATGGCCTGGATCCCATTGCGCTTGAAGATGACGATCCTCAACACGCTGCCGATCGGGTTGCACACCGTGTACAGGACATCCTGGACCAACAGGAGGGGAAGAAGGAAGACGTTCAACATCCAATACAATCCGTACATTTCTGCACAAAGCATAGACCTCAGCATTGCATGAATACCATAAAGATACTGTAGTGTACTGTGTCAGATAATGCAAACAGAGATCGCCAAAGCGCCAAGCACAAAGATGCATAGACACCCCTCACCATAACATCATTGTGCTAAGACACATTTCACTCTGAGCAAAAAGTCTGTGGCCGTCTTTTGGACACGAAGTATAGAGTGAGCGACGTCCTGATGGTGAGGAATGAAAGACGAGTGGAACCTCAGAGGAACGAGTCTGAGAGCGATGAGAAGACCAACAGCATTCCAGACAACATTGGACATCAACCGAGAGCGACTTGAACCGGTTTGTTGGTGTAAAGGTTACATTATGATTATGATGTGAAGATCATGTTGATAATTCACCTTCAGATGACTTTGGTATCTCTTAGATTTGTACCGTCATAAAAGACAACTCAGTCACTGCATCTCTCCAACGCGCGGCTGTCTGGTTTCTGATTCGCACGCATGGATCTCATTTGCGCTCTCGGGTTTTGACAGTGGTTTGCTTCATATGTGTGTTTGTGTTTGTGTGGGTGGAAGGAATGGAGCATAACATTTCCAAGGGGACCAATTAAAACCGGCTCATATTGAGAACGGTGTCAGCTAATGGGAACAAAGGATTTATAATTATAATTGGTCTACCATTGGCAGGTTTAGTCTGCAGCCTGAACCCTGGGTTGAGAGGATTGAGAGAATCGGTTTCCAGCACTAACACTCCCAGATAGAGACGTGTGGACCACAGACAGGTTGTGTTCAGATGCCTATGAGCGAGGCCCTGTCTTGCTTTCGTGTAGCTGTGGTGGACATTGTCCTGTGAAGTGACTTCATTGTCTATTGCTGTCCCAAGATACCGGAAGTGGGTGACCGGCTCACTTCCTGGCTCATCATACGACTGAAGGAAGGATCTGTACTGCCACTATATATATATATATATATATATATATATATATATATATATATATATATATATATATATATATATATATATTAAGATCTAAAACGCTGTTGTGAAACAGTCTATTACCCAAAATCTGACAAAAATATAGTAAACATGTTTTAAGGGTGCATTATAAATATATTCACAATGAGTTTTTGAAGAAATCCGCTAATGATGTGATAGAAATAAGGCCACACAGGGGCAAATATGTGTGCGTGTGCGTGTGTGTGTGTGTGTGTGTGTGTGTGTGTGTGTGTGTGTGTGTCAGTCAGGGTTCATACACATTCTGACCAATGGATTTCATGACTTTTCCATGACTTTAAACCAAATGTCCATTACAAACATTTAGTGAAATCTGGGTGTAAACAGTAAAAAGTGAGTAAATGTAGTATTTAAACTAACAATGAGAATACAAAGCATACAGTAAACCTTAAATGACACAAATGAATGAGACAATAGTTTGATTAAAAGAATAAACATTTATATAGATGCCTGTATGTATGCCTGCTTATATTTTGAGTCTTTCTTTTAAAAGCATATTCATTATTTCAAACTCAGCGTAAATGAACGACATGAACACATGAATATAACATTTACATGACTTTTACTAAACTTTGGGATTTTATTTTTTTCAAGGACTTTTCCAGGACTGTAAATAACCATTTTAAAATTCCATGACTTTTCCAGGTTTTTTCTGTGTGTGTGTGTGTGTGTGTGTGTGTGTGTGTGTGTGTGTGTACCGTGGTTATAGGGTAGAGCGGGTTCTGTATGGACAGCAGGAGAACCTTGTTGCCGCTGTTGGGGTTGTCTGCGTTGGTCGGCCTGGTGATCCTCTTGGATGTGGAGTAGTTGAAGTACGCCTGCTGGCCTGACGGACCGACGGATGAAGATATAAACACACACATGCTGCACACAAGCACGGGGAACCAAAGCACGTCAATAGGGCTTCACAGGGGAAAGCCCGGGAATCAAACCTGCGATGTAAACGGGCTCCTTGGCTCCACAGGACACACAGCGGTCGGCGCTCTCCACCGCGGTGAACTCCACCAGGGCCTGGCGCTTGAACGGCATCATCATCACGTAGCTGAGAGCGAGGGAGAAAAGACACACACCGTCAGGTCTGTTCCACCGGACACGTCCTCCACCCTCTGGCAACACCTTATAGATGTCCATATCCAGATGTCCATATAGCAACAGACACAAATACAACAACAATATATAAACACAATAGAGGACGCAGGTGTAATCACTGCAGTTAAAAGTCACTCATGGTTAAAAATATGCAGACACTTGTTCCAATGTTTCCAGAAACAGGAAGAAGACCTCGTATCACTCTGTTGGCTCAGTTAAGACTTTTATAATGACATGTTCATTTATTCAACATTTATATTTGTATATAAAATTCCTCAACACAGTATAGAAAGTGGGAACATTAGAGTCACAAACACGACTTCACTCGTCCGTCTGGGGGGCTTGAGCTCTCTCTTGAGATGTCTCACTTTGTATCTCACTTTGTGCAGCACATTTAGCTCCTGGTCTCCCATTAAAAAAGAAGCAAATGTAGCTTCTGATCTTATAGATATGAAGAGGAATGGCTTGTGTTTTTGGAGCCAATGGTAGAAGCCTTCCCAGCCTTAGTAAGGATGTGAAGGATGTGACAGACGAAGCAACACAAGCGTAGTTTCCACACAAAGTGGTCGCAGCGCTCAGTCGGCAGCTGAATCAAATAGTTTACAGGACGTTCAACCTGTGTTTCTTTATCATGCTTTCAATACTTAACATGTTTCTTTACAGAGTTCGTATGAAGGCAATTAAGTAGTTTATGAATACGAGATTACAGATAATAACAATCCCTCCTCGTCGTAGTGGAGGTTTATGGTGTTTTGCCGGTTACACCTGCAGACTAGTTCCTATCCTAGAGCTACACTCGTATTGTGTACAATTGTGTATTTATTTTATACTTTTTATTCACTGATTTGAAGATGAAAAGTAAAATAATCTATTTACTCGTTTTTGTCAAAACAGCTTCACTTACAAAACGAAATGTTTGATGAATAAATCTGTGTAAAAAAAATATTATATATATTTTCTGCTTGCGTTCCTCCGATTTCATGTGTTTTTATGTTCCATCTTTAATCTGTAATGTTGTAGTATAAAGGTATTTTATCCCGTATCTCTTTGTTTACCTTTTTTTACGTCTCCATGCTTCATTGGTAACTGTGTGTTTAACGCCACGTTGCTATGAATTGTGGGTAATTCCTTTAGGCAAAGTCGGCATCTAATGCTGACTTAGGGAAAGGGTTCATAAAGGGCTCAAAATGTGACTCAAGCACTCTACGATGTGACAATGGGACAGAACCAAACCCTCAAGGACTTCGCGGAGCCGCCTCAACTGGGCTCCGGTCTTTTTGAGTCTTCCGTTCATTAGTTAGTGCGCCCTCTGGTGTTTTGGAGAATAACGCAGCTCAGAGAGTAGAAACGCCTCCGTACGTCCTTGGAGGTTGAGCTACGGCGTCTGCAGAGGCTCAAGTATAAACACAGCTTTAGCATGAAGGCCTAAAAAAAGTGTTTATGTGCTTGTCTCACAGTTTGCTTGTCAGGTAAATGAGAGGTTAATAAATACTGCAACATGCAGAGTGTGAATAATGGAGACGGAGTCATTTAGAGTGGAAACTGCAGTATCATAAAATGTTTCCTTCAATTATTCAGAATGTGTCATTATTTTACAGGAAAGCCGACAACAGAAAGACAAAGAAACACTGAAGTGTGATAATAACGATGATGAAGAACTTTAACTATGACCTTTGAACTGCTAAACCTCCTGAAGAACTGACCTCTCATGATGGTGCTGACTGACAAACCCTCAACAGTCAACTAACAGGTGTACCCACCCATGATGGACTCTTTTACAGGTCAGAGGTCACTGATGCCTGCTTTCTGTCAACAGAGGAAGAGGAACACACTGAACTTAGCCAGAAATAAATCCGCTATCAAAATGTACATTACTTAAGATGACATGTTTAACATGCCTGCCTACCTGAAACTGTGAATGACTAAAAGACACTGATGGTTCTCCAAAACTAAAATGTGCTGTAATTGAATTCATGCAGAGCTAAGACTTTGGTTTTGCACCTTCGGTAGACTGATTTTTTAAGATACAATCAACATCTGACATTTATTTGGTCTTCTATTAAGGTCAATTTCAATGTTTTTAGCATAAATACTTTTAATGATAAATAAATAATTCATTATAAGCCCCCATCATTTTTAAATAGACATTTAAATGCACACTAATGCCCTTTCTTTCTATTTTGGATCTATAATTTGAATTTAAGTGTTAAAATGTTTTCACTTTCTTTGTAAATCGTTCACAAATGGACTTCTTTCACATACGTTGCATTTTGCATTTATTCTGTCCGTCACTGAAGAGCTTTAAGTCAACGTAGCAGACCTCCACAGCCTCCACATCAAACACACACACACACACACGCACACACACACACGCACACGCACGCACACACGCGCACGCACGCACGCGCACGCACGCACGCGCACGCACGCACGCACACACGCATACATATTGATGCACCCGTCTAAGT